>NC_053121.1:12014312-12314312 GCF_010015445.1 Perca fluviatilis | reverse complement strand
CTTTGACAGACAAGTTTTGCAGAAGGCATGGTCAATCTTGTCAAGCTCGACCCACCCACTACTGGAGGAATTCATTCCTCTTCCCTCTGGGCCGAGACATAGGCTCCCTAGAGCAAAAACAAACCGTTACACATTTTCTTTTGTTCCCTGTTCAATTAAAGCTGTCAACTTGCACAACTCTTGAATGCAGTTTTTAGTAGTGTCACTTGGGCCTTCTCTGCGACACATGTAGAAATTCCTGACAATCTCGAGGGATTTTATTTGACTCTTGATGAAATTGTTTTCAAGCAATCTGTTGGTCGTGTGCTGCTAGGATGTTTGAGGTTTTGTGCCATGTTTGTGTTGTTGTTTTTGTTGTACCTCCAACTGCAAATCAAATTTCCCCTCGAGGGACAATAAAGAACTCTGAAACTCTGAGCTCTGAACCGTCCTCCAGAATAATATCATCAATGTCCGTTTTTTTCGGTTTCTTCGACAGTTGGCAAAGGGGTAGAATACTCCTATTGACTGTATTATTTCTTGTGGATGTTTCTTTTTTTCTTTTTTTTTTCTTTTTTGGGATTTTTCCCTTTATTAGAAAGTGGATAGACATGAAAGGGGGAGAGAGAGATGGGGGATGACATGCAGCAAAGGGCAGCAGGTCAGATTTGAACCCTGCGCCGCTGCAAAGGACTCAACCAACATGGGGCGAACGCTCTTACTGGGCGAGCTAGAGGCCGCCCCTGCGGATGTTTTTCTGCTAACCTCAGCCATTTGATAAATGTATAGGAAAGATCCCCAAGTGCTAAATGTAATTAATAAAAGAGAAAACGATGGCCCAAATTGTGGGCAACAAGCAATTAAACAGAATTACAACGTACCACACACGTTGTGGTCTGATGTCTCCTCTGGGTAATGGGTAATTAAATAAATAAAGCTGTATTTCTAGCCTCTATATATTCTGTCTCATAAAGAAGGTTGTCTATTTTATCTGAGGTGAAGCACAGTGACTGACTGATATGAGATTTGTATTTAAATGCCAGTACAGTATCACATGTTCTGCTCTTAACTGACTCACCATCCACAGTCTCTCAGACATACCAAGAAGACAGCACATGCTGCTACAGTGGGTCATGGCCTTTTTTATATGTTTGAGTCAGTGGGGATTCATAATCTATTAACCTGTTACTTCAGAAAAATGAATGGAACAAAAACAAAGCAAGAAAAATAGTGCGAGAATGTTGTTGAGTTTGCAGCTTGTTGGCTGCCAGCTTCGGGCCCTTTTCTTGTATTATTAGCTATTCATCCAACATTCTCTGCCAAGAGTGTGGTTGGTCCCGAGGTAAGGCCTGCTGGCACCCCACAACTCTTTCACCTATTCATGGTAAGGGTCTATGAAATATAGATTACTGCTGTGGGCTTCACACAGAGGCATGGCTTCTGTGGCTGCATTGCCAAGCAGGGAAGAAGACAATGGCTGTGATTTGGAATGAAGCAACACTGTCTCACAATTCAGTGAAATGGGCACAAACTCTGAAAGACAAATTACATGTTCTGGAGACAAATAATGAACATTATGTTCCTTTGAAACCTCAACCTTTAGGCAGAGATTGAGAGCCAAAATGATGCACAAGTTAAAGTTAGAATTTAGACTTTAAATCTATAGTGCCCAACTATTTTATATAAATGAATGCCCGTTACAAAGCTAATTAAGCCTATCGGCTCCACACAACTCAATCTGCATTTCTCAGTATGGCTGGGTTTACGAAATGGTGTCGTCAGACGACTTTCGCACGCAGAAACTCGAGTGATGCATTTCACGCCAACGCTGAGATAGGCTAACAGCAGCGTTCAGTTTTGGAGACAAAGAGGACATAAAAATAACTATTTTAATCCTCCGTGTTAGCAACTGTGTGGAGGAGGGGTGGGGGTAATCGGCGAAGGCTTGCATCATGTGGATGCTCCGAGTGTTGTTGTCATTACTTAGAAATCCTCATGGGGGCGACAGAAACTACACACTATAGCATTTGTTTTTGGTGTGGTTGGGGAAAAAAAAAAAAAAATCAATATTTTTAATGTTTTAGATTTGTAATTCAATTGGCCCCTGAGAGAAAACTGGACTCCTGCATCACCTCTTGGCTCTGTTTCCTATCTAGCCCGTGATGGGAGATTTTCACCAATCACAGGTCATGAGAGAGAGAGAGAGAGAGAGAGAGAGAGAGAGAGAGAGAGAGAGAGAGAGAGAGAGCTGTTCTACGTATGCATATGCCCGTGCGACAGAGAGGGGAGAGCTGCAAGAAGTTCACTAGCTACAAATTCAAGATGGCCAAAATAGTCAGTCTGAAAACAACACAGATACCCACAAACTCTACTTGGTTCTCTTAAAGGGAAAGTTTGGGTATTTTAAAGTGTGTTTGTATGAGTAAGTTATCCATTGTCAGTGTATTAGGTACAGTAGATGGCGGTCGGCATGTCCCCTGTTTGGAGAAGCAGGCAGAATTACCGACAAAGAAGCTAAGTAATGTACTGCTTTGAAAGGGGGCAACAGCAAAAACCTTTAGCCAGGGAAATAAAGAACTGTCACGATTTCAGAGAATATGTAGGACCCAAATGCAGAGAGCAGGCAAGAGTAGTGTTGCTTAAGGATTTAATAAAAAAATAAAAATAAAAGATATACAAAAGTCCATACTTACAAAAGGAGTCCACCAGGCAGCACGCAAAAATCCCTCCAGAATGTGGAGGAAAACAAAAGACAGGATTACCAAAACTGGAAACACAAAGACAACGGGGTAGATTCCACAATGACCACGAAACAGAATACAACAGACAAGGGAAACACAGAGACTAAATACACAGGGTAACAAGTTAACCAGGGACAGGTGACACAAGAGAAAGGAACAGGTGAAACACATCAGGGCTGGGCAGAACAATCAAAAAAGGCAGGAAAACACAAGGCAGGTAGTAAAACAAGACCAGACAGAAAAACCAGACTTACCAAAATAAAACAGGAAACAGAAACATACAACAGAAACATACAACCATGACAAGAAAAGTTTTAGGCGAGTGGAACTACATCAGCAACAATATACCCCTTATGTCCAAACCAACAGTAGATTCCTTTTCTATAGGTACTTTGCAGTGCATACAACTGATTGTCAATTATAAATATGCAACCACCTTCCTCAGCGTAGCTTCTCTAGAATTAACCTGAAAAAGAGACCAAACTCAAGACAATTAAACAGAAATGGTCAACAATACCTAAAAAGTCTGTGGAGCAGGAGCAACAAGCAATATTCAAGCTACATAAATTAAATAGCCACTTCTTATAGAATCAACAGCAGTATAACATATCACAAAGGTGACACCACAGAGATGTATAGATGTATCCTTACCTCTCACATTACAGTATTGTACTATTATGCTACTTGCACAATGGTTACTTCATATTTAATATTATACATATTTTATTTTGTTATATATACTATGTATGTAGGTTGTACATTTTATTCTACAATTGTATATACATTTACATTACAACCCAAATTCCAGAAAAGTTGGGACGTTTTTTAAATTTTATATATATATATTTGCTGTCTTTTAAAAATAATCTTTATTATTTCTTGTTTTTATCTGTATGTCTGTGAGTGAGTGTGTGTGTGTGTGTATGTCCTTGTAACTTGCTGCTTCTAACAGAGTAATTTCCCAATTTGGGATTAATAGAGTATCTAATTATCTATGTATGTAGAGTATGTGAGCTGCCCAACCAGAGAGAATAAGACCCTAGATTTGTTGTATGCTAATGTTTAGGAGGCATATAGCTCTTCCAACCCCCTCTGTGCAGGTCAGACCATAACCTGATCCACCTCAATCCCTGCTATGTGCCCCTGGTTAAGATACAGCCAGTAACCACCAGAACAGAGAAGATGGCCTGAGTAGTCCTTTGAATCACTGCCGGGCTGTTTTGGAGTGGCTGACTGAAATGCACTTAGTGAGACACAAGGAAGGGACATTAATGGGCTTACTGAGTGCATAGTCTCGCTTTGCCAGACCCTCCTCCAAAGTGTGCTGAAGGAGGGTCTGGCAACTCTACATAGCATTCGGGGGATGGGAGGAAAACATGCTCTGGTTTAATGGCATTTCTTTCTGAATCGTCATGGTCGGCGCTAAACTCCGCACAGTAGTCGTAGTCGTGCCAGAGAAAACTCAGATTGGACAGATAGTCTCACTAGCTGTCTCAATTTACCCTGCAGAGGCATGGAGGGGCATGAGAACCATCACTGGTTTCAGGTATCAATGGGACGGAGGGAGAGAGTGGATAAGGCAAATTAACTGAACCTGTTTTTTAACAGGTTTAACTCAGCGGCCCCCACCATCAACTCGGAGATCAAGCCACTACACCCCCTCCCTCTGCTATCTGCTCTCCCTACTCCAGTAGGTGTCCTACTCCTCCTCCTCATGAACACCATCAGTATTTGCCCTCTTCAAAACAGCGACTCCAGAAGACCGCTGAAAGGACTCAATGCAGGTCAAACTGCAGGCCCTGATGGTGTGTTCCCCAGGGTGCCCAAGGCCTGAGCCACCCAGCTGAGTGGAGTCCTTCAGCAGGTCTTCTGGATGAGCCTAAGTGGGCATTCACTCCAAAATAAGCGATCTGGCCAATTTTCCACAGTGTGGTTCGGTAGGGGGGGGTGTCAATGAAACAGACGATTTGTGTGATGTCCTGTTATGTTCCTAAACCCCCCAGTAAAGCACAAGTAGACTTTATATTTCAAAATTACTAGTTTCCGTCAGATCGTTAATAGATCTTGACATTTCCGACTGCACTTGAAGGCAGCTTTATTTCACAGTAGAGAGAGAGAAGGAAAAGAGAGGAGCAAGACATAGCCATAGCTTTTGTTGTTGCAGGAAACATTCAGCTATTACACTAACTCCCGGGCATTTCAGTGCTTGCGTTTCCTTTTTTTACCCTTGTAGTGTTTTAAAACTTTCTTGTGGCAGCAATAGAGGCAGTGATGTTTCCTGTTTCCTGTACTGGATTCTCACACCGCCTCAAATCATAGCTCAAAACAAGTCTGATTGCTGGTTACATGGGGTTGCAATTCTCCAAAAGTTGAGTCGGTCTCAACTTTTTGCGTCGCAGGTCCGCTGAATTTTTTTTGAGTGGCAAGCCCCGCCAAAGCCTAAACGCACTACCCCCGTTCAAAATGAATGGAAAGACAGCCAACGCAGGCTGTGTGAATGCAGCCTAACTCTCCAAATGGTCCCCGTGCTGTGGAAGACGCTGTGCAACCAGTAACCAGTAACATAGCTCAAGCATGGCGTTCGTTGTCTTTATAAACTATCTGTTTTAATAAACTGTCTGTACACTTATAAAGTTCTCAATACTTTGGTTTACATGTAGTGACCCTCATTATGCTACCGTGGAACTGTGGTGCTATTTTGAGCCTTGTTAGTGGTATAGAAATAGCGATTTTGTTTTTTTTACTTTTACCCGTGCCCCGACGACTAGCGTTATAAGCTAATTAGCGATTTGCGATAAAACTGGTACCATTCGATTAGCATGAAAACAAATCCAAGAGAACAGTTGCCTCGGTACCCATGTGTTATTAACCCCTAGGTTCATTTTGCGCCCGAATTGTCCTTTACTTGCTATTTGTCTGATTTAAAGGCTTACTCTGTACAGAACACATTTTGTGTGGCTGATGGTGACATTTAGAAATCAGAGAGACTAAATCTGTTCATATTAAGGATCATCTACAGTCTGTTGTTTGTGAATATCAGCAACAGATCGCATGTAGAGCATTTGACAGCTACTCTGTCATAATAAAAACAACTGGAGACTGTGTACAAGCTGATATATGGGTCTGATAACATTTTATTAAATCGGAATCGGACCTAACAGGATGTGAGTGTTTGTCTGACTTCCTGTTCAGCCTGAAGGCTGCTGGAAACTGCTGTAAACTGTCAGACTTGACCGCAGCCTTTTTTCCACCGCCCCCGGCTACCGCCGCCTGCTCTCGTCCACTTTACAGACGAGGCGATGTTCATCTCGAATGAGCCTGATGTATTGCAACTCTTCCTGTGCTTCAGTAATTAAAATCCCATACACACCGCCACTGACTTGAGCTTCTAAAGATACCGGAAGTCATTCATTTTCAAAGGAAGCTGGCTTCTCTCAGCTGCAAGGAGCGGCAAATCTGTCGGTGTTTGGGTGTTTTGAGCGACCAGAGCGTCAATCAGAAAGTTGAAAGTATGTCAACTTTATGGTAATGAGCGATGACGCGGTTCAGCGGCAAGCAGCGGCAAATGCCAGCAACCAATCGGAATATAGACGTCCTTCGTGTTGGCTGATTCCAGAGAAACATACGATGTAAACTTTCGTTCCTACAAAAACATTAGTTCCAAGACAATAGAGGAAAAGTTCATCATCGCTGTTGCTGGGTCCCATATCATTTATGATATGACGTTGTTTGCGTATAGGTTCAGCGGCTAACGAGCGAGTTAACTGCTAACAGACACCGCTGCGACCAACAACCAATACAAATTCTGTCATTATATATGTAATTTATAAAAGGTTTCTAGTGTCAATGTATTTGCCGTGCAGTGGCTGCTTGTGCTTTTTCTTTAATCGTGTGCAAAATATTGGCATTAGCATTGTTGTCAGAAAAGATAGTATTTCAACCTAGCATGTAAACCTTAATATCTGACGATTTATTACAGTAAATATATTACATATTGGACCTTTAATAGGGGCGTGAAATCAGAAAACACCTCGATGTGTTGTTCTAGAGGACATGGACGAATGTATTTGGTCATTTCATTTGAAACGGCTTTTGCTTTCTTTTCTTCTATAGTTGCCTTCCGACTACATAAACTGAAGATTAAAATAAAAACTGTTAAACAAATCATCGCTATCTTACATTGACCTTTCCCACAATGATGGAATGGTTCATATCATACTGTGCAAAATTACAGGCTAAATCACTGTCAAAGCTGCTGCCCTGAGGCGTCTCACAGCATTTCTCCTCCTCACAGATGATTTCTCTTCACGTTTGAGTATGACTCCACGAGTCAGAGGAGCAATGGATTTCAATAAGACAAGACGGGCTCTGTGAAAATATCAAGATAATGAGAAGTTCAAATAAACACAGTGAAGGAAAAATTCGATACTATGAGGATGCAAGGGAGTGGAGGATAGTCACAGATGCATTAACACCAAGGTAATTTATTAAGCCCACAGCTCTGACTCTGCAAATCTAATTTTCTGCGCATCTCATTGGTGGCGGCTCGACCACACTCACTTATCCTTCGCTGTTGTACTTTCTTCCTCTGTTTTCATTCTTTCTCTGCTGGTTTCAGTAATTGCCACAGCCTCTGGCATAGAGTGTATTAGGATATCATCTGGAGCTGTTAAAACTCTCATTTAGCTGTATTCTGTGTGCTGCTATGGGATACTTATACGTTTTGGGGTTAGAAGTGTGGGTTGAGTAATTTGTGAGTAAGTTGGTTTACTGTGTAGTTCAACAGATAAGAGTTTTCGAAAATCCTTCATAAAACCCTCTCCTGGAATTCAGGAACCTCAAATTTGACAATTTTCATGGCAAGAAGCATTGAGTGAATGAATCACCTTCCTGTGTTCTTGTCAGGGAGGACAAGTACTGTTCTACAATCATTTTGTACAAGCTGGCAACATTTATAACCAGGCTTGAAGGCTTTTTGCCCCCAAACCAGGATTGCAAGTACACTGGACAGCTTGCTTTCCTTTTGTGACATGGATGCAATGTTTTCACAGGTGTAAAATCTGTGTTGGTTGGAAGCCCCCACTTGAGAGTCAACTGCAAAACTGCATTGCATTCAGAATCTTACATGCACTTAGGAAACCTGTTCACAGTCGTCCGATAGTTGGCGATCTGATCAAAGAGTGAACACGTTGACGGTAGATTCACACGGGTATTGAAAAATTAAATACAACGCAGCGGTTATTTTTTCATGTTGATGAGGAGTGACAGATTATTTCTTCTCATGAAATAGAAGGAGTTTGAAATGCAATGAAAGAGCTCATAGTGAGGTGGTTATAGCAGACACAGGCTGCATGCAGAAGATGATGATTACTCAGCTTAAAAGGGAACCACACTGGGGCAGCAGCTCACCTGGTAGAGCGCACGCCCAATGTAGTTTTCAGATGCTGGGTAGTACTGCTGCATATGTGAAAAAGTTGTACAAAGCCTTTAGTGTCTAGAGGGAGCTGTGTGAAATCTGATAAATAGGGATGCACCAATACCAGTATCAGTATTGGGTCTGATACTGTGATCATGTACTCAAACTTGTAATCATAAAACCGATACAACCACACCCGATACAACCCGGTCTCACGGCAGTTCGTGTAAATGTCAACGTTGATCTTAATCTATTGATACGTGTTCACAGAGACGTTTTTCTCGTTTTTTACGTGTAAATATCACGTTATTTTCTCGAGGAAAGGATGCCGGGAGGCGGCCAAAAAGGAAGCTCCATAAGCCGGGAGGCGCCCGCCAGGCGGCCCGCTGGGGACGTGCCACAATAACGGGATGGCGGAGGTTGGGTTTAGGAAAAACGTTACAGGGAAAGGACACCTTAAACGCCGGGAGACGCGCCACAGTAACACGCGGGACAAAACGCCACGAAGCTCCATAAGCCGGGAGGCGCCCGCGAGGCGGCCCGCTGGGGACGCACCACAATAACGGGATGGCGGAGGTTGGGTTTAGGAAAAACCTTACGGGGATAACGTCACATTTACACGAACTGCCATGAGACCGGGCTGCCCGATACCACTTCATGCATCACTGCATGTGGTGCTAGTTAGCAACTTGGCATCAGGTAACAGGTAACCTACCGTTAGGTAATGACTAGCTTAAACCCGGCTGAGAAGCTTAAAGCTAAATGGCCCAAAGTGTGACTGTATTTCACTCAAAAGCTTTAACGAAGTATTGTCAGTTACACAGCAATTCATCTACATTTTGCTGACAGGGGACTGCCCATTTCTCCAACGCTCCATTGTTTCGACTTCTCAATAATAACCACAAAAATTCCCTTTGGTCCTACAGCCCACTATTCCAGCGTCCCTTTGGTGGCAAAATTATGAATCCCACTACGGCCACGCCAAGACCCGCCCTACGAAGCAGCTCGATTGGTTGGGGTTAGGCATTTGAGTGGTTAAGGTTAGGATAGCCGATTGATCAGGGGATAGGACCTGAACAAATGGGGTTAAATTACCTTGCGTAAGCATGGACACCTGACCAATAAATGCTATTGAAGGGCAGGTCTTGGTGTGGCCATAGTGGGATTCGTAATATCGCTGGTGGACGTCGGACTAGTGGGCTGTAGGACCAAAGGGAATTTTTCGGGTTATTGAGAGGTCAGAACAATGGAGCGTTCTAGAAATGACATGGCACCTTGCTGACATTAGCTGACATTAGCTAACATTAGCCACTATCAACTACTGGTCATACCAGACCAAATAAGGCTGCAGCAGCAAAAGCCGTGAGTGCATTGAACCGAGCATGGTTCAACGTTTGTTTGTTTGTTTGTTGTTGTTTTAATGCTTAAGAATTCAACGTTTAATTTGTAAGAGAAAGTTTGTGTTATTACTCCTTTCAAATTGACTCTATCTTGGTTTAAAGCTGCAACAGACTACTTTGCACTTTATCGATGCAATGAGATTTGAATTGTGGAATGTTTCAAGAACGAGAATCTCCATATTGACATAATCATACTTTAAGATACCATTAATATTAAATATATGCTTAAGATTACATATGAATATTAAGATTTTTACAGTTTGTTAGCACAAAATGGACACAAGTATGTCATATCAGTGGGAGCTCATAGGGTTGCTTCGCCATCTACTGAGATCTCTGGCTCTCAACATTCACTGACCCAAACTGCCCTGCCAGAAGAGAAAAGTAAAGAAAGAGAGAGACAAGAATTTAATCAACATCTTATCTTATTTGTTTTCCTCATTGATTTAATACCATATTTTAAAAATACAGCCAGGCCTATGAATATCAAATACTGAAAGAGAACAAAAAAAAAGAAGAAAATGAGATCAAATCACTAGAATCAATGCTTAAATAAGGCCTAATAAGACCAAAAATTAATCACTGTCTAGAAGCCAGTGATTCAACTCTTCGGGAAATTTCAGGCTTGTTTTCAGAATTTGCTGCTCTGACAGGTTTTTAAACACAAACTGACAAACCACAGGTTTCTCTGGGAAACATTTGGCAAGCTGTTTGCAACTTTTTGGCATGTGTATAATTGCCTGTTGCTGTCAGGAAGCTGTGTGAAAACACCTGGATGGGGAGAGGGAGCCTCAGTGCATGGATGTATTCACACCTCACTCTACTGCATACATTTCCATTCCAATTCCACTGGTAGCACCTTCCACCAGCACATGAAGGAACATCTTTAGGCACTAGGTTTGTACTGAGTGGCACATTTCCACACAAAGTGTACACACTGACACTGGAAGGACACACACACATCTCCACCGAGTTCCCAAAATGCTTAATGCACGTTCAAATTGACTGACACTGTGATGCTTTTGTTAACTTTTAGACAATTATGTACACCATTTTGTGATGGCTGGACTTTTTGTCAGAGAACTGCATCCAAGGACAGCCAATGTCGGTTGCATTAACATGGATGGTGACATTCTGTCCCAGCCACTAGTTGTCCAGTAGTTCCTCTAATGGGCACTACCTCCTTAAAAGTCCAAAAAATATCTTGTAATATCAAATAAATCTATCAAATTTATGTAAATTTTTCACAAGAGAGTAACGCGAGTAACAAACTCATTTAAATTCCAGTAATTGTAATTGCGTTACTTGATGAAAAAAATATTTAGTTACATGCTTGTTACCGCTAAAAGTAATGGAATTACACTAACGCATTACTTTGTAGTGCGTTACTCCCAACACTGGTTATCTTCCGCTTTCTTTGTGTTGTAATCTTACCTCCGGTGGATATATGAGGACTATGGTTAACTGCTCCTCAGATCTCTGCAGGGTAAATCCAGACAGCTAGCTAGACTATCTGTCCAATCTGAGTTTTCTGTTGCACGACTAAAACAACTTTTAAACGTACACACGTTCCTCCAAAATAAGTTCCTTCCCGAGGCTATTTTGCAGCGGCACCGTGGCTCTGTCTGGCTTAGAGCATATTTTTCTCCATATTTTTTGGGTTTAGGAAAGGGTCGTGGGTGGGCGTACGGTTCCGTGACACGAGGGAGGAAAGAAAAAGGAGACTCTAAAAAGCGACTCTAGCAAGCGTTACAAGCGGGACGCGAACCCGGGTCTCCTGTGTGAAAGTCCAGTGTTTTGACACATCCACCACCACCTTACATACTACTCGCTAAATCTTATCTAACTGCGGCTTTCCCTTTGCGTTACACAAATACGCTGAAGGGTGCCTTTTTCGTCGCATCAGACGCTGACAGACACTGTCCAAACATCCTTATTTTACGAGTTCGGCATGAGAACGGGTTGACAGTTACTTTAAAAAACTTGAACTGAACTAAAATTCACCTCGTCATAGATTTCCTACTGTGACCCTACAACCCCTCTCTATACGTTTCTTTAAAAACCTGGTATGAGTGGCCGGGTTTGTGCAGTTGGTCGAGCAGGCGCACATATATAGAGGTTTACTCCTCGACGCGTTGACCGCGGGTTCGACTCCGACCTGCGGCCCTTTGCTGCATGTCATTCCCCCTCTCTCTCCCCTTTCATGTCTTCATCTGTCCTGTGGAATAAAGGCCTAAAATGCCCTGAAAAGAATGAAAAAAGAGAGAACCTGGTATGAATTTAAACTAGTTTAATGATAGCCAGACAGATTATTTTAAGAGGATGGAAGAATTAAGGGGTGCCATCAATCCAGGAGTGGGCTTGTGAGATGGCTCGGTTGGCAGTCGTATAAACGGTTTGCCAGATTGGATGTCTACACTAGAAAATGGGGAAAGTATCTGAACTTTCTGGAGGACTCCTAAGAAGCTTTGTGCTGGGGATAGACATGTATGATGAGCTTAAGGTGTTGTCATTTATACATGTTTATTTGGTTTATTGTCTATTTTGTTACTATTTAGTAGAATGGTATTGAATATTGTAGTTACTGTGTCATCTTTTCTTGATTTTTGTCTGGGTAGGTGGTGATGATGAATAGGGGGGAGCGGGGGGGGGGGGTGATGTGTTCATGTTGCAAATTGTATGTTTTTTATGTTGTTAAAAGAAAAGTGTTAATCACACAAAAAAAATCTTGTACAATGTTTACATAATTGGCACTGATAATGACCTGAGGAACTGAAATGCTTGCACTTCATGCACTTTTACCACTTTCTGTTACTACACATTCGCTGTTTGGCATATGCTGATGTGTGGGAGATTCCTCATGATTAAAAGTGGAATGATATTTTTTATCATGTACAACCTGATGAAATTGTTCACTTATTGAATCCACCAACCTCTTGTTCCGACTCAGTTGAATGCTCCTGAGACAGATGTATTTACTGATCTGACATCAGTTCATTTCCGCTCTGTGGGCAGTAAAAGAGGCAACGCCATGCTGTTCAGACAAGATACTGTGGCAATGGATTCTTCAATACTGAACCTGCCCAGATTACTATACAGAGAATATTGAGCTAGCAATCAGAGCTGAATGAAGCTAAAATTGTGAAGTCCATAGCCCCATCATTCTCAGCTGACCCCTGGTTTACCTCTAGCACACGCACCCGCACGCACACACACACACGAATCTTAAATGGAAACACACGCTGGCACAGTAACACCATTGCATTAAAAACACGGTGTGTACATCCTACAGACAGAACAGCACACTTCATATAACCAGAGGATCAGGTTTGTCTAGCTGAGACGCTGTGTTTAAGTCAGCCGGGGTGATATACCAGTATCTACGTCCCCGTAGGGGGTGTGTGTCTTCCTGCTGATACTGATGATAAGAAGGGCCGACCTGTAGACTGCAGGGATGTTAAAACCAGAGAGGAAGTATAGAGAAAGAGCAGTCTCTACTGAAGTGCTGATATTGACTTTTATTCCAAAATCTACCGTTCTCTCAGACTGTGGATTTGAACAGAAACATGCAAGTGTAACAGATGTGGGTAGGGCATGGAAGGAGATGACTTGAAATGCTTGTTTCCAATCATTTATTCGCTCCTGCAGAAAACAATTAATACAGATTAATACATGAATTGGCTCCTGCGTGCTGGTGTTTGCGCTGGCTGGGTTTGAGTTGCTGCTACTGAATTTGATGAATACTGTTTATCAGACCACAAACGAGACAAGGATTGTGGGCTGGTGGTCAGCGGCAGCGCTGCGTCTAGCCCGTGTAATTTGAAGGCAGTTTGCTGATTGAGTCGCTGCAGTCGCTGGCTGAGGTTCCGTCTCCGGTCTGCCGCAGAGTGTGTTGTTGCGGAGGCACGGTGTGGACTCTGTGTTGCGGTGGCACATCAAAACCCTGTCCACCTTGTGCTGAAAAAAATCTAAAAGGAAACACTGACAGCTGGCTAATGTTAGTGAAAGTTAGCTTGCTTGGTAACGCAGACAAATTGCTAGCTGGCTGAAGCAAAATACTGTCTTGAGTGGATAATGTCCACTAATTTACCCAGACTCCCAGGGGAGATCTGGCTGGTAAATCGGCTAACATTAGCCTTCAATTTGCTTGCCATTTGCAAATTACGTTATCAGCTAATTTATCCAGACTACCAGATCCATGCAGCATTGCTTAATTACAGCTACAGTAGCTGGCTAAAGCTACTATTGAGTAAATACTATCTATGATGCCAAATTACTTCACCAGCTAACGTGATCCATGATAATAACTTATATTGTATTATATTATTATGACAAACGGAGTTGCTTTTATTTATTTAAATTTATTTTTTGTTGCATTTTAGGCCTTTATTTGATAGGACAGCTTAAACATGAAAAGGGAGAGAGAGGAGTAATGACATTCAGCAAAGAGACGCAGATTGGAATTGAACCTGCAGCCGCTGCGGCGAGGACTGAACCTCTGTACATGGGGCGCAGGCTCTACCAGGTGAGCTATCCAGGCGCCAACAGAGTTGATTTTAACCGACTGATTGATTAAGATTAGATTAGATAATACTTTATTTATCCCACAATGGGGAAATTCACTTATTACAGCAGCAGTTTTTCCACAATAACAACAAACCAACAAACAACCGAACAAACAAACAGGCAAACAACAGACAATGAGCAAAAAAAATGATGAAACTGTGTATTGACAATACACAATTGGCTTATATCTGGGGTGGGGAACATCCGGCCTGCCAAAGGCTTTGATCTGGAGGCAAGGGCCATTTGACTCAGGCGCGTGCAGGCGTGAGATGCAGCTAGGCTACAGAAGATCAAGGTAAATTAGTGCTTTATTTTAAATGTCAGCATTAGAGGCATTAACAAAAAAAACCTCGGGAGCTAATGAGCTGCACCTGTTTGCAGGTGTCCAAATAAAAGGGTTGCTTCCTCTTCCCTCGAGATGGCCATTCTTACTTTGCAACACAGCACTCATCATCGCAAACATACAACATCCATGCATTACTGACGACTGACTTGGTCCCATCTCACACTCTTTGTTTGTTTGGTTAATTTAATTTGGTTAATAAATCCACATTTGAATTAAAATCCAACCTCTCGACTCCCTCTTTTGTTGTGGTCTTACCCATAGGTAAAAAAAAAGTGTCTGTGTGCTCAGCTCTGCAGCAAGTGCGGCCCGCGAAACAAGTTATGAAAACAGATGTGGCCCTTGATGTCAAAAAGGTTCCCCACCCCTGGCTTATATAAATAATTATATCATTGTACATTTGTAATAGGATAACACAATAAAGCCTGAGAGCTAATTTCCATTGTGGTTCGGTTAGTGTTTGAGTAAGCGTGTGTGTGTGTGTGCGTGTGTGTGCGGTCGTACCGCAACACTAAATTATGTAATGGTACAAAGCAAAGGTGTATAACAATTTCCATCTACTTGAAATATTGCTAAATTATATGGACTGCATGTTCATGTTCGGCAAACAACTGAATAAGTTCAATATAACGAGCTGCTGTTGGAGCCACATTGATCTTAGTATTCCTGTATATTGCTACTGTTAAAACCATGTAGCACATAAGCCATCATTCAGTATGTGCATCACTGGCATCGGTGATGGACAGCATGCTTTCAGTTGAATCCAAGCAAAGAGAGACATTAATGTGTCCATGGACACAGGTTTCTCCTTTCAGATAAACGAATGCAGTGATAAGCTGCTCAACGGGAGCTGTGGCTGTCAGGTCCTTATCAGCAGAGCAGCGGAGCTCTCATTGTCCCACACATCACATCAGCTATCGACAGCTTCACTACAGAGGTACCATGTAGAATGTATGCGACACCATTCATAGAGCATGTGTCTGGGAACAGCTGGCCCTGAGAAGGATGATGGCTTTGCAGTAATGAATAATGTTGTAAGACGATGTTTAAGTTGCTGCTTGGTAATTGTGGGGTACTTAATCTTTTTTTGGCAGCCCAAGAAAAATGGCCTGTTGTATATTCCACATTTTTTGTTCAGCCTCCCCTTGCAAAGTTGTTGGTAGTTTCCGGTGCTGCTGTCTATAAACTGGTGCCATTAGGATGCCCCCAAGCACACTTTTCATTCATACGCGTTTAGTGCATTGTGGCTACATACAAGAGTTGGGTAGAGTATAGGTCAGTATGTAAGGTGATTGTTACTATTCTCTATGCACTATAACACATACATATTTTCATCTATAGATTGCAATTTTGGTTTGAACGTCTACCACTTTGGTCCGGACTGAAATATTTCAACAGCAATTGAATGGGTTGTCACGAAATCTTATACATACATTCATGGTCCCCAGAGGATGAAACCTGATGCCTTTGGTCATCCCCTGAGTACCACCATGACTTTGAAATGTTTGGGTTTTATAGAAACATCTCCACAACTATGGGATGTATTGCCAGGACATTTGGTACAGATATGTGTGGTGTCAAGAGGATAAATCCTATTGACTTTGGGGCTCCTCTGACATTTCCTCTACACTCATGTGGTTCATTAATGGTTCAGAATGAAATGTCTCTGACAACATGACAACTTTTCAATAGATTGCCATGGGATCTGGTTCAGACATTTGTGCTCCCCTTGAATGAATTTAACAGTTTCTTCAAGTCAAATTGGTTTATGACCAAGTACCTGCAAAACTAACAGCTCTACTTATTAAGTGCAAATTAGCAATAGTTTGAAGGCTTACATGCTAAACTAAGGTGGTTAACATGCTAATCATTATATCTTACATCAATATGTTAAGATTGTCAATGTGAGCATGTTAGCATGCTGATGTTAGCATTTAGCTCAAAGCACTGCGATGCGCAAGTACAGCCTCACAGAGTCTCTACCATTGCTGTAGATTCAGGGCCCTATTTTAACGATGTAAGTGTAATAAAGGTAGGGGGGGGAAGGCACGTTTGGCTAAAATATCCAATATAAAAAAAATGGTAAAATATATAAATATGGGTAAAAAGGGCCGACAATGCCACCTAGGTTTTTGCTTGAGGCCTAGGACCTCTTTAAAACTATAACAGGTAAAAGATTAAAAACAGGTTCTTTGTGCCGGGGGAGAGCAGTAAAAATGGTGCATTCAAAACAATGAATAAAAACAACAAGTTAAGAAACCAAATTTATTTTAACAAAAGGATAAAACAATAAAATGTACTAAAAAAAGATTTAAAAAAACTAAAACCAACTAACTAAAAATCAACTAAAACAGTCCAAACAGAACGTGAGTCTTGACTTTACACTGTCCACAGGGTTCCACCGGCAACCAGTTTCCTCTCTTTGTGCGGCCTTCCTCGGGCATAACCTGAAACAGAAAAAAAAAGCTCTGGCCAGTAACACGTCTCCAGCAACTGCTACCACTTCGTCACGTTTACCAGCACCTAACACCGGTCTCAAAACGGGACTTACGCAGAAGGGAGAGTTCCACACTCTCCCACTTTTTCCCGCTAGCGGTCGGTGTTTGTGTTTGTGTTGCTTCGCTGTGGCTTCAGGCCGCTCTAAGGTTGTTTCCCTTTGTGTCTTCGTCTAATCTCTTGTCTGCTTCGCCGTCCGTTCCGAGTGCTCTGTCGTATTTCAACGTCTTCCTTGATGTCCTCAGGCCTCCCTCATGTTCACCATGGCCTCTCTTCCCATGTGTCTCTTCTTTTCCCATGTCCTCCTCTCCTGTTGCTGTCCTGCCCCTTTATCTGAAAACCATTAAATCTTCTCTGGCTCCCAGGTGCAAGTCATTTAGCCTGATTAGGCCTGCTAAAAATTTTCACTGGCGGAAGTGACCGACATTAAAAACACTCACACATTTCAAAATAAAAGCATGCAATAAAAAGATAAAACCACAGCAAACAATAAAAACACAGCAATCCAATAAAAGCATGCTCAAATACAAACATCCACTTCCGCCCCGTGACATAAGCACACGGTGTGAAGCTCCTGGGGCCAGTTGCGTTTAGGGCGTGTACGAATCCATTTTTGCTAATTTAACGGCGGAAAAAAGGGTCCGTGCGCCAGGCACGTTTCAAAAGGGTTGTACTAATGGCGCTTACCCACTGCTAGTACCAGCTCTACTCGGCTCAGCTCGACTCGACCCAGCCGCGCTGCCCCATCCTCCTTTTTCCATCGCAGATTTAGTACCACCTCATGCGTGAGGCAAGCGTGGCTGGTTGTCATAGCGACGTCGCAGGAAACTGCCATGACCTAATGCGACACACGCACACAGAACGTCAAAGGTGTGTTGTTTTTGATTCTCGGCATGTGGCTGTTGCCACAGCCAGAAGACAAATTTTGTTTCAAAAGAAAAAAAACACCGCTGGCTAAACTATTTAAAAATGGCGGGTTTGTTCAGGACACCCCCGTCTGTCGCTAGCAATGATGACACAGTGAGGATTCTCTCCGACCAATCAGTAGTCTGCAGGTTTTCACGTCACCTTTTGGTATCGCCTCAGCTCGCTTGGAGCCTCGATGGAGGTGATACTAAAAAAAGTACCTGTTAGCTAGTACCAGGTACTTTTTTTCATATTTGAAAAAACTAAAAAAGACGAGTAGAGTCGTGGCGAGTCGAGCGGGTACCATGTAATGGAAAAACGCCACTAGTGTCTTAATTAATCTTAGGTGTGTTTTGGGTGTAACATGCAATAAACCAATCAGATCGTCATCTCCCATTCCCTTTAAAAGCCAGGCGCGTTTGTCCCTTGGGGCATTGCTATTACTGTATGAGGGCAGATTTGCTAAGCAGGAGGGAGAGATTTTCAAGAGAAGAAACTGATCTGCTCGTGGGTGAAGGGAAAGTGCGCAAGCAGATCATATCATAATACTATTTCACATTGTGATATTTTAATTTTTATTCTTTTTGCATGTTTGTGTGCTGCTGCGCATCCCTGTGTGTGTGTGTGTGTGTGTGTGTGTGTGTGTGTGTGTAACAAGCATGTGCGCACGCTTATTGACTTTAGACGAGGTTTTTGTTGGTCAATGGCGCGATTACTTTCCGTTGCCTCAAAAAATCAAAATACACCAAGAATGCACCTGAACACACCTCCCCGTAAGACCAGCACGCCCATGGGCGCACAGATGGGTGCAGGTGCATTTGCTATTTAAACGACGCGGGCACTGGACGGGAAATTGACAACTGCGTCGGTCTTAAACTAGCAAAGATAGGACCCACAGTCTCCATTTGAAACTGCCAGATACAGATAGTAGCTTTTATGCAACCGTCAGGGGGAGGACATAATGCAAATACTCATAATGTTGGGAGAGGCCTAGCATTTTAAAACTAAAAGTAACTAACTTTGTTTTTACAATGAATTGTAATCACTGCTGATCCTTTTTCTGGGTCTCATTCATTAAAGGTAGGAAGAATTTTTATGTTAATGAGACTCCTGTATTGGATTTTGTTTAGGGTTTTTTAGGGCAGGGGCATAAACTAGGTCCTAAAATTTTGCCAAAAAGAGAACTATCAGAAGCCTGCAAAACTACCATCAGTTGATCCCAAGTTTCTAGAGAGAAACGTAGTTTTGACATAGCTAGTGAGTAGGCTGCAAAGAGACAGTAGGAGTGAAACAAGTAGCAAGTGTTTTCCAGCGAGTTAGATAGAGGACAAGACATGAATAAAACATCCACAGCAGATTGACTGTCAGGCAGAGCGGAGAGTGGCTCCCATATAGAGTCTCGGAGAGTGAGGAAGCCAAATGCAGGATTCACATGCACAGCCCTCTTCCTCTTATAGCAATCTATTACAGCTCAAAACACATTTATTTGCTCCCCATGTCAGAGCTGACTGCCTCACACAAACAGACAGGCACATTTGTATACATAAATAATTCCTAAGCCTCTGTACCAAAACTGTTAACTTCCTCTGTCAATCATTTTGTAAATTCAGATTTTTTCTTGTGAGTTAAGGGTTCAGCAAGCCTGAAAGAAAGTAGGTTGTATAAGGTGTTGTCCAACCACATCTAAAGGCAAAAGGGTTTAAATTCTCCACATGGACATGCACTTGCATGCGGGGTGAAAAGCTTGCCGTCATAGAGGTGGGGCATTTATGTCGTTGCACACAGCTCTCTGATTTCCAAAATAGGGGGTCTGTTTCAACACAGGTAATTCCTACTAGGAGAGACCATCTGAAACTGTGTGCCATTATCCCTTTTTTTTGTAAGATTAATTGCATAAGGACGAAGCAAATTACAACATTTTTGGAGAGACATTGGGGACTCAATGGGATGCAGCCAGGAGAAGGATATTACAGGAGGCTATTCACCTTTAAGTGTGGCCATTTGGAACAGCTATAAACACGTTTGCCTTTAGATGTGGTCAGAGAACATTGAGTGCATTGTTTTATTTAACCCTGTGTGCCCTAACTTCATTCTTGAAGACGGTCCTCTATGTGACAGACTCACTACGCTGTGTATGTGGATCTGCATCTGCACATGCACGGAAACCAAACTGAGACATAAACAGCACTACACGACACACAACAAGTCAGAACGGAGGAATAGCATCCAAAGCAATGCAAAATAATCTACGTTTAGCTTTCAGCTCTGAGCCTAAAATTATTGACTCACTTAACGCCAAACTAACAGCATCCATTTTTCAATTACACCACGACAAACCCATTGTGTGGTGTGTTTTAATACATTTTGGCTAATAATATCTATGCAACATTTAACATGCTACTTACCAAAGCAGTTATCACAAGTTCTGCTGTGAATAACCTAGAATGTGTTACTTGCGCTGCGGCGCAATGTGACAGCGCAGTGTGCGCTGTCCCCAATTATGCAGGAATTTTAACAGGATCTATTTACAACCCGTTAGACTAGTACAGGATAGAGGTGTCAGAGCTGGAATCATTGGAATCAGAGCTCCGAGACCCTGCTACATATGTAAAAACAGACCCAGCTAAATAAAATGCTTATTAAAGTGCCCAACAATTGAAGCACCTGGCTAGCTGACCTGGTTGAGTGTGCGCCCAATGTACAGAGGCTTAGTCCTTGTTGTCCTTTGTAAATTATAGAGTGTGGTCTAGACCTACTCTATCTGTAAAGTGTCTCGAGATAACTTATGTTATGATTTGATACTATAAATAAAATTGAATTGAATTGTTGCAAAATAAAAAGTTAGGAAAACAATTGGGTGAATCAAGGATCCTGTTTCCTGGACTGGAAAGGCAACTGTCCTTTAAGGAAGTAGGTCCCAGGTCAAACACAGTAAAGACAAGTAGGGTTGGGTATCGAAACCCAAATGACCAGTATCTACCAAACTGAATGACAACGCAGATTTCGGTCCCTCATTTTGGTGCCACTTAAATGCCTGTGCTTCCCTCTGGTGCTATGAAACAGATGTAACAGGCAACAGAAGCAAACGTTACACTTGGCAGCAGGTAATGTTAGCCTACCGTTAGCTAGTAGCTCGTAAGTTCATGGTACATTCAAGGGTGTTGTAAAGTACCCTTCTGCCATTCAGTGGTTCTTTTTGTCATTTAACAGCAATAGACTGGTGAAATAAGATATTTATATTATTGTTATTACATATATTACATATATACATATTACAAAATATATATTTATTTTAAATAAATCTTTTAAATTTGACTATATGGCCTTAGCAATTAAACACGCCGTTCTCTAATGTCACCGTCGGTCATTTAGTGCTATTCTTCTTAAATATCGGTTCGGGCCCATAAACTGACGTCACCACGGCTGTTGTTTCCAGCGCGAAGCCTCCACAAGCTGTCGCAGCGCTAGGCTGTGCACCTCTGAATCTTTGTAACTAGGCGCCCACTGCGCGTGCTGCGCTTTCAGTTCAACGTGGTCGGCTGGGAAGAATGGCCGAGCAGGTTCACCTCTACAGACATCTGTGTGATTCTGACAGACCACAGTGAGTCAGACATCCTCAAATATGTGGCCGGAAATAGACACCACACTGGGAAAAGCAGAAACATTTTGCTGGAGAGCGTGGAAAAACATGAGAGATTAATGGAAAGTGTTCTTCCCAGTGTTACAGGCAGACAGTAGTTTTGATTTGGGATCGGTGTCGCGAGCGAGTATATCCGACACTTGAGTCTGAAAGGCGAGTCAATGTGACACCAATGTGAATCACTGGTTAAAAACACAGGCATTTGAAAAAGCTTGCTCCAGCCAGTGGGCGGTGCTTTGTTTTGGCTTTACTGTCTTTAACATGGCGGCCCTGTCACAAGCTTTCTCATTCTACAGCTAAACAAAACACTAAAATGTGCTTTTGAAAACATTTGAGGCAAAAAACAGGCAATTTTGTATAATAATCTTGATTCATGTTTGATCAGTGCTGCCTTAAATATATGTAATATAGGATCAAAACATGTCCGTTTAACTAATTTAACCCCAGGGATCCCCTTAGTTGAATGATCAATAGAAACTCGTACAGTGTAGACTCGCACTGTTCAAACCCAACACACTGTTATTTAAATCTGTAGTTAAACAACCTGGACCCCTATTTTTCTATGTTTTTGTGTCTAAGTGACTGATGGGAACAACAGTCTTTGAAATTGGACCAGTATTAAGCGAGATCGCTGCAGTCGGCAGCGGCGAAACAAGCTACACTGTAAGTTAAAAGGGCAATTGTCCAGCTGGTATTTACCGTCACAAAAGGGCTCGTTTTTCCAATGACAGGCTCAGATTAATATTCTAAGTGTGTTGTTCCCTCATTGGTTTTTTGCAAAACCTTGCCTTATTTGTTTGAACTGTTGTTATGTCTTCATGATGTAGTTTTCAAAAGTGCATTAGCTGATTACAGCTGTATTTAACCTATAAAATAAAGCATTTTCATTGCTCTGTATGTTTAATCATAATCCCGATGCCAAGTTCAGACCAAAGATTCGCCACGAGATGAGTTGAAACTTGCAACTACTTGCAATGCGCCGGTCTGAAGCGATAGCGGATAGTGAGCTACTTGCTACAGTTTCATTTCTAGTGATGATAAAACAGCAAAATAACACTTTCTTACTCTAAATCACTGCTTTGTTCTAAAGCGGCAAGAAAAGTTGAAACTTGCAACTACTGTACTTGCAACGCGTCAGTCTGCAGCACTTTAAAAGCTGCCGGTTCACACCAATGAGACAAGACGGTAGTGATGGTCGAACGAAGCTTCGCGAACCACTGTCTTCATTTTCTGAGCTCACTAGATGGCGCTCTCTGTTCAACAAAGGGTTGAAAACACACTGATTTGCCATTCCTTTAACCTTTTTCTTTGGACAGAGAGCGCCATCTAATGAGCTCAGAAAACAAAGACAGTGGTTCGCGAAGCTTCATTTCACCATCACTTGCGTTTGAACTTCCGACTTCCAGGCTTTTTGTATCTAAATATATAATTTGTTGTTGTGTCTTGTCGGGAATCTTTGGTCTGAACTGGGCTTAACATTAAAAGGAGAGCTTCCTAATAACACCACTAGCTCTTTGTAATAAGACAAGCTCAACGAGGAGTCGGCGCCTTGGACGGCTGTTGTGTCTCGAGCTCCACCTCAACTTTGCTTTCATCTTCTTTTATTTTGTTACTTATTTTTGTCTTTTTACATAATGTTTAATGTCTTGTCTTGGATTCTTATTTTAACTAGCATGCTTTTCTTTTTATACATGTTGTGCTAGCATTGTTGGAGGGAGCCTGAGAACAAAGAATTCCATCGCCTTTGACTGCTCCACTGTAATTGCTGTGTTGAACTTGTAATGTCTGACCCATTCCATCAGGTATTTTGGAGATGAAACGAAGTGAATGTCTTTGTTGGTGTGTCCACTTATCCTCAAACTAGCTTGTCTTCTTCAAAATGCAGGTACACTTCTATTCTCTGAGAGCCTTTTGACAACCCTCAGAAGACAGCTTATTGCTTTCAATCAAACAGGCCTTTACTTTATGGGCTTATTACAGCTAGCAAGACAACACTGGGTGTGTATTTGATAAGGATAACTCCTCGCTCTTGTGTGTATCATACATTTTCACATAGCTAAACCCCTAAATATGTGCTTTATAGGATCAAAACATGTCCGTTTAACTTATGCAACCCCAGGGATCCCATTAGTTGATTGATCAATACAAACTGGTGCTGTGTAGACTAGCACTGTTCAAACCCAACACATTGTTATTTAAATTTCTAGTTAAGGTGCAAAGGCTTCCATAAATATGTAAAACATCAGGCTAGACATTGCCAAAAAAAAAAAAAAAAAAAAAGGAGAAGCAAGTGGACATAAGTGAATGGAAATATAATAAATATATAGTTTTGTCAAAAGTAGAAACTCGGAGCAGCAGACTGAGACTACATTTGCATTGCAATGTTTTGGTTTAAAAACAAATATCTTTTGCTACGTTTCCCCCTCTTATCCCTCCTGCTCCGGTGTTTCCGAGCCCCTAAACCGGAGACATTTGGAAACACTTCTGACTCGTTTTGGTTTGGAGTCTGCGGGGTTGTGTTGCAGTCTCAACGGACGCAAACGGAGACCTTTGGCAACACCGACGACAATGTTTCTCCGCCTGATTGGGTCTTATCGGTCACGACGTCTCGTTCTCTGTGACTAAGCTACTAACGTTACCATGGCAACTACTAGCAACGGGCTGCCTCCTGTTTATGCCCAGTATACGAGAATGTTGATGAGATGTGCGGATTGTTCGTGTTAGTTTAAACAGAGATTAGTTCTTTTACTAGAGCTAAAAAGACTCGCTTTTGTCTCAAAACTCTGCTTAAAAACCAAAACGTAGCAGTGTAAACGTAGCCTGAGTATGACATAACTCTGTTGTAGTACTGTTGTACTGATGGGATTATTTCTTTAGAAAAATGTTAGATTGAAATTTCTCTAACACAGAGGTAAGTAACAAGTTGCCCAATACTGATAACAGATGTGAACATGAAGGTATGTTCAGACTAAATGCAAAAGGGATTTTTTACGGATTGCATATAAAATCGAGACGAGCAGTTGTATAGAGGAACTTCTAGAATAACACTTAGCAATACAGTAACTGTTCAATGCTCTACATGTAAACTTGTGAAAAAATGAGGGGAAGACACACGTGCTCTTTTGAAATGTTGGAAAGTGCACTTCGGTTGAGGTTAGAGAAAGATTGTGGTTTTTGGTTAAATATTGAAAATGTTAACGCGTCCTGCCATAGCCAAACACAGTACACTAGCACATACACAGTTTGTGCGTATATTGCTAGCTAGCTACAGCTACCATCTGTACAGTTGGCTGTGCAAATAAAGTGATTTAAATTTCGCCAGGTAAGTAGCACTTACGAGGAATTTGCCTTGGTTGTTGGTGCATAAACTCAACAAACACGTTTGGGGGGGGAGTGATGGCCTAGAGGTTGAAGAAGCGAGCTTGTGACCTGGAGGTCGTCAGTTCAATCTCCAGACCGACAGGTGGGGAAAGTGAAAGAGCAGCGCTTGTCCCTCCCTCATCACCACCACTGAGGTGCCCTTGAGCAAGGCCCTTAACCCCAACCGCTCCAGTGGAGCTGCTCAGTGGCCAGCAGATCAGACTGTAGTTGTACTGGGCAGCTTCCAGGTATGAATGTGGAACTGTTTGTATGTGACAGGTCGTCGTTGCAAATGAGAAGTTGTTATTTATCAATCCGGAGAAATAAAAGGTAAAAAAAAAAAAAAAAAAAAAATCATTACTTAGGTTGCCATCCAAATTTAGCCATCTCAGCCAAGTGTAAAAACCTTTGTTGATATTTGTTTCAAATTTCCAGCGTTTCCACACAAGGTTAGGCAAGGCAGCTTCATTTACAGTATAGCACATTTCAGCAACAAGGCAATTCAAAGTGCTTTACATAAAGCACTTTAAAGGTCCAGTGTGTAACATTTTTATATTCATTTTCAAAATCTGTGTTGCCCGTTCACAAACTTGTCCTTTTTCATAAACATTTACCACCACCATCAATTCCAAGTATTCCTATTGGCTTGAAATTTTACATTTGCATGAACTGGGGTAAACGCTCCATATTCATGCACCATCTTGAAATACGTTAGCAGGAAAGGGACATACATCCGCCTTTCTCGTTTTCGCTGTCACATGATAAACTCACAGGAGCTGCTAATGCTGCTAATGGGTCTCGTCACTTCCCGGCCCCGGCAAGTTTGAAGAAGGAAACATGGAGGAACACACGTATTCAAAATCCAAATTTTAGGAACAGGAGTCTTCTTCTTCTTCTTCTTCACCCAGATAAAGATAAAGGATATTGAAAAGAGCAAGAGACCGGCATCATCAGAAAAAAAGCGTGAAGGCTACCGTAGCTGTAATACTTACTTTGAACTGCGTGGCGCGAGAGAGTTGATTGTGATATATGATCTCAGCGCTAGATTCGGAGGAATTCCCACACACTGGACCTTTAAAGAGCAGTTCATTAAATACAATTAAAACATAAAACAGGTAAATACAGGTATAAAAGTTACGTTGCAGTGTAAGAAAAGTCTTGATTCAAGAGTTGCAGCAGACCTGCAGTTTTCTGGGAGTTTGTTCCAGATATATTTAGTTCTGACTCTGGGGACAGACAGCAGACGTGTCCCAGACCACCTGAGAGGTCTGGGTGATTCATAATGTAGAAGCAGATCAGAAATGTATTTCAGCCCAAAAAACGTTCAGTGCTTTATAAACCAACAGAAGTATTTTAAAAATCAATTCTTTGAGGGACAGGAAGCCAATGTAAAGACATCAGACCTGAAGTGATGTGATCCACTTTCTTGGTCTTAGTCTACATTTACCTTGCTACGTTTTGGTTTAAAAACAAATATCTTTTGCTACGTTTACACCTCTCATTCCCCCTGCTCTGGCATTTCCGAGCCCCTAAACCGGAGACATTTGGAAACACTTCTGACCCATTTTGGTTTGGAATCTGCGGGGTTGTGTTGCAGTCTCAAAGGCCGCAAACGATAATAATTACATACATAATAGTCATAATTACGTACGTTACCCGATAAATCCAGTCTTGTGCTGATGCTCTGACAAGCAAAAGCCCCACTGTATATGTCCTGATAACTGTTTGGTAAACAGTAAAATATGTTACATAAGAATCAGTCTCTTGTTCATTGATTCTCAAGGCGCGTCACTCGCGTAGGGAAAAGTTCGATACAATTCAACTCTTGCAGCGGGCGGGCGCGTGCGTGTGACGAGCACGAACGCGAGGATTGCGCCCGCTTGTCGCGTCGCCTGTCAGATTGCCCGCGCCCCCCTCCCCCTACCTGCTCGCTCACCTCTCATTGAAAATGAATTACGAGGCGCGACAGTCGCTCCCCGCCTGAAACGCCCTTTAACGTAGTGGAGTAAAAAGTACAATATTTCTCTCTGAAATGTAGCGGAGTAGAAGTAGAAAGTGGCGTGAAAAGAAAAGACTCAAGTAAAGTCCCTCAACATTTGGATTTAAGTACAGTACGTGAGTAAATGTACTTAGTTACATTCCAACACTGTTTTTTTTTTTTTTTAAGATTATTTTTGGGCTTTTCCACCTTTATTTGATAGGACAGCTAGGTGGGAAAGGGGAAAGAGAGGGGGGGAAGACATGCAGGAAATCGTCACAGGTCAGATTCGAAACCTTGGACCTCTGCCTTGAGGCATAAACCTCAGTATATGTGCACCTGCTCTACCCACTGACCCAACCCGGCCACACACATTCCAGTGAACATCACAGTGAATACTCAAAAAGTAAAAAGTGTCTGAAAAGGATTATAAGTTTATATACTGTATGCCTATCCTATGTTCTTGTGGATTAAACCTCCCTACCTAAAAAGGAAATAAAAACAAAACAAGATATATGTAAAGAAACAAGGAAATACATCACATTTTTAACCCTTAAAAAAGCATTACAAACCATTTTCTTAAAAACCAAGAGTTGCACATTATATTGTATTTATAGTGGCATTGTTCTGGCAATCTCTTTGTGTGCTCTTTTGAAAGGTAAAGTTAAAAATACCTCTCATATCATATGTTGAGTTGACTGCCTTTGGAGAACAATGCACTATAACTCAAAGAGAGCAGCATAAGATCTAATATTAGCAAGTAAAAGTGGAAAAATCTATGCTTTTTTTATTACAAAGGCTCTAACTTGATAAAAACAAATTGTATATTACTGTGGATCTTAAAGAATGTTCTGTGAATGATTCTGGAGAATGTCCTTGCATTTCTATCCTTGTGCATTTCTATCTCATGTGAATGGAATACAAGAATACACAATGCATCTCACCCCAGGTCCCTGTGGAGAATGTGTCACACTGGTCGCGTCTCCAATACTCATCTCTGACGCTCAGGATTACTGTTGACAGGTGGGGAGTTGGGTTGAGCTGCCCATGTAAAATAGATATGAGTGTAGTAAGTGTAGTGTATGGATTTGCCCATCACCGTGAGAAGGGTATTGATTTTAGCACAGGTGCTGGCTGGTTTAAAAGCGCTGGTCTTTACTCTACATCTCAATCCTCAGTGCGTACCACTATCTGACAGCGGCTTTTTTTTTTGTTTATGCCAAAAGCATCACAGCTCTTATCCCTCGGCAGCCTTTTCCACACAAATCAATAAGGAGCATGTCACCTGGGATTTTTGTTTGCTCTGACAACACACACACACACACACACACACCACACACACACGTACATACACGAGAGGATGAAGCAGTTCTTGATCTAAAAGTGTGACATGTTTACCATCTAAGCACTGGCAATACTCTCTAGGTACACCTGCTTTAGTTTACTGTGCCATCAAACACTAGCCAGTATCACTATGGAGTCCAGATACAGAGGTACACACACAGACACTAACATTTTAATTTCTTGTGTGGGTCTCCATTGATTGCCTAACAGTTGTTACACATTCTGTATGTTAAGGTTCATACGCATACATCAATGTTTTTTTGTTTTTTTAAAGGTTTAACAAATAAAAAAAATACTTCCTCCACCACTGAGAGGGATCCAGGTTTGAATGATCACCATTTTCTGACTCTGTTTTAGTTTGTCTGAACTGAGCAGCTCCGTTTGAGCTTCCTCGCTGAAACAAGGGTTAACCCTTCATGTTGTCCTCGGGTCAAATCTGACCCGTTTTCAAAGTTTCTATGTAAAAAATATGGGATTCATTTAACCTAATTGCCCAAAAATAACACGGATGGTTCCATACACGAAACAGGCTGTGATTATCCATCAACACAGGTTTCTCTCTGATCTTAACTATTAGTCAAATGTTAGGTATAATTTAATAGGAATTAGTTTTATTGACCATTAAATCCAAAAATAAGTGTAAAACTAGTGGTAATAAGTTGGAATGAAGTTGGTTAAGAAGATGTATCACAGAATTGGGTGATAGTTTAAACTTCATGCTTTATATATGTGCAAAACAGACAGCCAACACAAGGGTTAAAAGCGCTGGGTTGGTGGACCACATATGAGACTGACTTCTAGGGCTTAATCCACTGCTCACCAGACTTCTTCAAGTTTCTTTGTCTATGAGCCCATAGAGCATGCATATTACCTGCACCACATGATCAGGGCTGATCCACCTCGGTATAGACTAGAGAAGCAGCTTTGTTGAAAGTGGCGACGTTTACCAGATGTGCAAACCAACCACTTAGTCCTCATTCTTGAAGTATTTTTGATCATGTAAAATCAAAACGTAATGTTTGAAAATGGTTCCAACAAAGCATGAAAGCTCAATATGGCTTCTTGCCGTGAGCCAATTCCAGTCATTACTTTTCATTTGTGTGTGTGTGTGTGTGCAGAATTCACAACTACCTTATTACAAATGCACTCTCCATCACACCACGGCAACCTGATTTCTTTCACTCGAGGATGTTAATCTTTGTTAAAGGGGTGATAGAATGATTATGTAGGGTATTTCACAATGTACCTTAAGGTCTCCGAATAGGGTATGTCACATTGGTTGGGCTGAAAATGGCCCGGCTGCTGTTTTATGGACCCTAATGCAACCCTGTGAAAAAGCCCTGAATGAAAATAGAGGTTTTCTCCTTTATATGGTATGCTCATGAATATTTAGATGAGCTGATTCGTTGGTTGAAGCGCACGCGCCACACACACACACACACACACACACACACACACACACACACACACACACACACACACACACACACAGCCCCTCCCCTCTGTGCACACCACGTCACACACACTGCACAGAAATTGTATACATTGTTCGTGTGCTATTTCATTACTAAATTCACTTAGACTTTTTTATGTGACAAATCAACTATGTAGAGCTCAAATATGGGCAGTTTTACCAAACATGATGGCTAATTGCAAATTTGGTCCAACTGTGTTGGACTTCAGAAGGTCCACAGTCTGACGTGACAGCTGGCCGTTGCCTGCCGGGGTTGCTGCCTTGTCGGTCAGCCTGTCCACCTTCACAGACCCCGCTTTGAGCTGGCTGGAGCTCCGTCATGGCCGGCAGCCCGCGGCACTCCATACCTAGCGCAAAGTCACCGTTTCTGGGTTACTGGACTACCAACAGCCGCTGCCCTGACAGAGCTCCAGCCAGCTCACAGCTGGGTCTGTGAAGGTGGACAGGCCAACCGGCAAGACATGTTTATGTAAAGGTTAATGTATCATGTTCTTAACACGCTTTTAATCTTGTAGAAATTCAAAAAGTTATTAGCATGTTATTAGTAATATAAGACGGCTAACGTTAGCTAGTAAGGATATAACATTAGCACGTTATCAGCTGCGTTGTCGAGGTTACCATGCTGTAACTTTAACATTACCTGCTAGTCAATATCAACTTATCTTTTGTTTTGTCAAAGAGCAAATTCATGTTTTTTTTGTTTGTTGAAAGATTACATGGTGTGCTGTAACTGCCCCTGCACCCTTATAGCCTTGAGGATGTGACTGTGGGCAGATTATCTATTTAAGCTGTTATATATTTGCAAAAAATATTTGCAGTACAATTAATATAAGAATTCTGCACCTCTTTTACGCTGGTCCTGCTGGGGTGTCCTTTTTGTGTGTCTTCAGATGGCTGAATAGGCCAATTCGGGAGCCACAGACCTTCTTGCAATGCGGGCATGGATGTGAGGTGCCATGGGTAGGGTATGGGGGGGGGCCGGTTTGATGGTGAACCTCTCCTCTCTTTACTGCTGTTTGAGTTTTGCAGCCTGTCGGAGTTGGTCCTCATTTCTCCAGGTGGATCTGTGTCGAGCAGTGTCTTCCCAGTTTGCACTGCTGATTTTTTTTAGGTTTGTTCTGATATTGTCTGTGTAGCGCTTTTTTTGGCCACCAAGTGCACACTGGCTAGTTAGGAGTTGTGAATAGAGGACTTGCTTTGGGAGGCGAGTATCAGGCATCTGTACGACGTGGCCTGTCCATCTTAGTTGGTAATTTATGCTAGTGGTGGTGATGCTGTCTATGTTTGCCTCCTCCAGGATGCTTGTGTGCTTTTCTTCCCAGCTGACATGCAGGATTTTTCGGAGACATCTCTAGTGGTAGGTCTCCAGGGCTCTTAGGTGCCTGCTGTAGGTAGTCCATGTCTCTGCACCATAAAGAAGTGTTGGCAGGATGACTACTTTGTATACAAGCAGCTTGGTCTTGGCAAGCAGGTCGGCGTTTTCAAAGACCCTTTTGCTGAGCTTTGTGTGGCAGTGCGAGCGGCCTATGACACTCGAGAAGCTAAAATTTCCGACGCCACTTGGGATCGGAACAAGACCTTCAAAGCACACAGATACGTTTATCCAAAATTAGGGGTCAGAGACAATAATGTATTTATAAAAATATACGATTTTATTTTGTTATGTTTCAAATGTTATCTATTAAAATAGCAGGATCTTTTATGTTAAAAGAAAGCATAGAATGAATATTAAAGTAATAAACAAAACACAATTCAAATCAACAAACCAGCATGCATAATTAAAGAACCCAAAATCAAACTAAAGGAAAAGAAGAACAAAAACCCACATGCAATATTTACAAAGCCAATGTCTGGGTGTTCAAACACTTAGCCGTGTCGATCCAAACCAGCTCTGTGCGTCCAGAACAGTCCCATACATCCAGACACTTTTTGTACCAGTATCCAGAACAGTCTGTACCAGCATCCAGAACAATCTGTACCAGTATCTAGAACAGTCAGTACCAGCATCCAGAACAGTCTGTACCAGCATCCAGAACAATCTGTACCAGTATCTAGAACAGTCAGTACCAGCAAGGGGGGCACGCAATCCGCGCAACCACACAGCACCCAATTATAACAAATAAGACCATGTCAGATCTTTGATAAACATCAAATTGGTCGAAACAGGGAGGCATGCAGCTTACCGAGGCACCCAACGCCAGCAGCCCAGGTGTTTATTCTATCCACACGGGGACGTCCACGGCCGAAACAAAGTCGGCTCTATAAGAGAGCGCTCGTTAATGCCACCCGCACGGCAATACAAACAATGAAAGGCACGAAGGATGAAGAAGCGTCCTTACCACTCCGCAGCAAACTGACAACCTCTGGCAGCGGCAAAAAGCATGCAGCACGCCAGCCCAGACACGTCTCCACACCCAACAGGAGAAGACAGAAACAGAACGAGTCTACACACGGGCTTAAATAGAGCCCCCACCTCTCCCAATCAAAGGGGATGAGCCCCAGGTGTGCTGGTGCGCACTCCTGTGCACAGGTAAGAGGGAGGCGAAAACCTCATTCTGTCACATCTACCCTTCTCTTTTGGATCGTCATCCCGACGGTAAAGGATGCCTTTTAGGTCACGACCAAGGCCGAAAAATGACAGATTGAAGATTTGACGTTGGGTCTGGAGGTCTCCCCACTCGTACTGGGCTGCTCCGAGGCCAAGGACAACAGCACTTGCGACTGCGACTGAAAAGATGGAAGCAACAGGCCCCGATCTGGCCTAGTTGCTGTGGAAGGTTCCGGAGGGCCAGGAGCTGGAGCTCTTGATGTAGCGCTGGACACCAATAGCCACAGGTCACTGTTCAATGACTCGTCCAGCTGAGCCACACCCGAGGGCGATGGGGATTGGAAGAGAATCAACCTCAACTGGCTGTACCACAGCCTTCAACATGTCGCGATGGACATTCCTTACTTTGTGCAGCTTGTTCACCGGTGCCACCGCATAAACTGCTCCTCCCGATGAAACGCTCACTACCTGATGAACCTCCGAGCTCCACAAGTCCCGCAGTTTATGACAGCCCCTGGCGCCATGATCCCTCACATACACCAGCTGTCCCACCCGCAACGGCACATGTTGGTCATGCCGCTCCATGCCGGTCGCGGATAGGGCTGCAATGTCGATGTTGAACCTCTGCAGTTACCTAGTTACGAAGGCAGTCCGTCTTTCTGGCAGTTCACTGGAGTCATTGTCAAGAAGAGTGCGCACATTCCAGGAACCAAAATTAAGCTTTCTTTGTTTCTGACCGCATGGTGAAGATCCCACTGGACGCAGTAATGCAGCCAGGAGGATGGTAAGGCAGACAATTTTTTAGGGCACCTTTTCTAGCCCCCTCCCCTACTGGGGTGACCAGTGTGGTCCCTAAACAGGCCTGCTCAGTCATGGATGAAGGTACCGAAGAACTATCCTGCCTCAGTCCAATAGTTCAATGACTCAATTTCACCCACCGCCTGTGTTCCAGTTTGTGACTAGGAGCTTCCAGACTTCTCTGTCCTGTTCCCGTCACCACTCACTGATCACCACAGGGCTTGGAATGGGGTGTGCACATGGAGTAATCCCCAACAGGAGGACACCTGTGCGTGACATCTTTTAACGTGGGTAGACTGGTGTACAGACCGCCACCACACGGTCCTTGACAGAGACAGGCCCAGGACCAACGGCACGGACTCCATGATGGCTGCAAGCCCCATCTCTGCCGTAGCCTTCTTCCACCTCCACAGCCGTTGTAGTGATGCACCTAGTAGTGATGGTCAAATGAAGCTTTGCAAACCACTGTCTTTATTTTCTGAGCTCTCTGTTCAACAAAGGGTTGAAAACACACTGAATTGCCATTCCTTTAACCTTTTTCTTTGACCAGAGAGCGCCATGTAGCGAGCTCAGAAAATAAAGACAGTGGTTCGCGAAGCTTCATTTGACCATCACTAGCACCTAGGTACTCTGACATCATCCTCCGCCTGCTTTGCTGTTAAGGTCTTTTTCTTGAGTCACGCTTCGTCTGGCACCTCCCCGTTGACCTTACCGCCAAGATTGACCCTACCATGAGCTCAGCTGCTCCAGACGGCATTGCTCTTGGGACCTCAGGTACACGCAAGCCTCTCAACCACGACAAGTTGGTGACTCTCCAAAGAAACACACACACACACACACACACACACACACACAACACACACACACACACACACACACACACACACACACACACAGAAAAAAAAGGTGTCCTTCCCAGTTTCTAGTGTGTGTTAATGTGTGTGTGCATACCTATTAGTGTGAATATGTGGACTGTTGTTCTATACAGTAGTTGCATGCCATGTGTTGGCTTGGCGTCTTGTTTCTGGTGTTTGAGTGCCCCCAAGTGGCCAAAACAAGAACTGTTTGTGAAGCAGAGTGACATGATGCAGTCACCAGACACCAGGACCTTTATAAAACACACACACACACACACACACACACACACACACACACACACACACACACACACACACACACACACACACACACACACACACACACACACACACACACACACACACACACCTACACCTGCCACCCCACAGTAAGCTGAATGTCAGCATCTTTTAGCAGGAGGCTAATAAATATCCCCAGCCCTCGGAGCTGTTTAAATTACCAGCATCTCACACTCGCCGTGTGTGTGTGTGTGTGTGTGTGTGTAAGTGCATGCACACACGTCAGATTAGGCATATGCGTGTGCATGAGCTTTTGTTTCAATTCAATTATTTCCATTATGCCAGTCAGGCGAGATCAATCTTTCACTGAGAGCGAGAGCATTTCACCAGATCAATCATTCAGGGAATCCAATAGTATTTCAAGCTCATCTATTTACAAATCAAATTAAGAGTCATCCATTGTAAAGCAGCTGTAGCAAACAGGACACCACACAGGATGAGACTGTTGCTCCAAAGAGACAAAGCCATTGATTTTTCTCAGGTGATACCCATTTATTTTTGACATTTTGCAGTACACGGTGCTTTGGCTCGGAGCTGCTTATCAAAAAGAAATAAGTGTATTTTCTTGGCATTTGCTTTCCTTGTGGGAATTTACTTCTTATGGAGAAATATGCAAATGTAAAATGTGACCTCTGGAGTGGAACTGTTGTGTTGCTACACTGTGATATTTGGAATAAAAAGTGCCTTGATTGGGGTACTTGCAACATATAAGGTTGTTGTAGTATTGTTTAGAATTAGAATGTATTGATTTTGGTTCTAATTATTGATTGGTTCTTATCAAATCCTGTTTGCTTTTTCATAAAGTTTCCTCACTTAGATTTTTTCTTAGTTTCTTACTTTTCTCCTCAATGTGTTGGCACCTGTTTGTGCATATACTGTAAATAGTGGCACAATTGGGATGTATGCAAACTTATGTATGAATTTACTTATGTATATATTTTTATTTTATTATTAGTAGTATTTTTTTTATGGTGTTGGAGTAGCTTGTAGCTTGGGAGTGTTGTGTGTATGTGTGAATGTAATTCGTGTTTTGTATTTTCTGTATAATTGTCTGAAAGACCCCCTCGAAAATGAAATGATTCATCTCAAGGGGTTATCCTTCTAATAAATATTCTGTATGTGTCCTGTTTAGGTTTAATGACTAATCACGGTTTCCCTGGGTTGGCTAAGGGAGAGATCACTAAAGCAAAACTTGGATGAGGGGCTTGTCACTAAAATGAGAATAGCTGGTCCACCTTAAAGCCAGCCTACCTTAAAAGGTGTAGTAAGCAATGTTAATCCAATACACTTTTTGTCAAATTCAGTGAATATCTCCTCAGGGTCACAAGCTCTTCATTTAGTGTTTCTAAACAGCCCTGGCTGTGTGAATGGAAAACAAACAGAAAGGAGTGCACGAGCCAAAGAACACTATTCCAGCCAATCAGCACCAGTTGACGTGAGCAAAGATCCTCTATACTAAAGATTCAAGCTGCGCCAATGGTATTAAACGGTACACACTTCCTGTCTCCTAAATGGACGTGGGCTCTTTTGAACATATAGTGAACGTCGTGTGGATGGATGAAAAGATACAGTTGTATAATTTATTAATATTTTTCTTTGCTAACATTACATGTTTACACAGCTAAATGCCATATTTAGCATCACTCAAAAAATACCCAGATCTTTCGCATTGTTCGGACCATGACATCACAATGGACATGCTCACTAGCACTTTAAACAAGGACCATTTAAGTGTTCAGACTGGTAAATTGATGTACCCCCCAATAAACACATAGTTTACCGATTTACATGTGAAAATATGTTGGTTCTATATATGCTAAAAGTATTGCTTTTTTAAATGGAGTCTGGTGGGTTTAGCGCTAGCCACTTCAGAGCTGTTTCTGGTTAAACAGAAAGGCCTCAAAGAGGTCTTAAAGGTCTGTCTCTGAAGGGATCCTCTCAATAATGTTGTCAGACACTAAGAATATTAATCTGAGCCTGTTAGTGGCAAAATGAGCACTTTTGTGAAGGTAAATACAAGCTGGACAATTGCCCTGTTAACTTACATTACACATTACATTATTCTTAATTGGTAAACGGCTTATGCGATAAATGCTGATGGAAACGTTATTTGCCGAATAAATAATGAATTGTGATTACATTTTAGGTCATTTAATTGTTGCATACAACATAGAAAACAAGAAGCAGATGTTTTAGGAAATTTCCGCTTTCTTTGGAGACAACAAGAAAGACAGATATAAGTGGACGAACAAGGAGACAAGACTTCAAATTTAATTTACAAGTGAAATATATATATTTTAGATGTTGTCTGGCATTTATGTGCATCTGCATCATCAAAGCGATGTTTTGATAGCGTCGTCTTATTAATCATTTGTAGGTAGACGGCACCGGCCATTTTGGCTCATATTAGCTTGAATGTTGCGCGATTCAGTACAAGAATGAATGGAAACTCCTTAAAATGTCTCAAATCTATTCGATATACCAGTTTGACAGCAAAACAGCATGTGACGTCATTACGCACAGGTTTTTATTCGCTTTAAAGCCGTTTGTTGGAAACACACTTTCACCAGCTTTATTTGCATGTATGTTTTAAGCGAATTTCAGATAATTCGATTGACAAGTGGATGGAAACAGCTACAGACACATATACCTCCCTCTCTCCTTTTTGCCTCTCTCTCTCTCTCTCTCTCTCTCTCTCTACACTGGCTAATGCCTGGGCTGCAGCTGTTCACGTTTCAGCTGCTTACTAGTAGCTTGCTCATTTGAAATCGGTTTATAACAGGATGAGCTTTCCTGGCACCACCCTCAGGACAAATTGTTAACTTTGCACATGAAAATAAATTGGAGTGAAGTGCTTTCTCAATATAGCATATGGAAACTTTGGTGCTCACAGTTAAAACGCAGGACTTCAAACTCCAGAGAACCCTACACTTCACCATACCATTTCCACTAGGTGGGGGGGGGGGGGAAACATACCCATCTCATTTTTTGTTTTTATTTAGATTTAGATTTTCTTACTAAAGTCTCAGTTTTCTTACTGTTCAGACAAAAGAACTGGCATGCTCAACTCAATAGTCTTTAGAGCAGGGGTCTTAAACGTTGTTTAGGCCAAAGACCCCTTTGCTGAAAGAGAGATGGAGCAAGGACCCGCTTCTACATATATTGAGTTGCATATTAAACTGGGCCTGATAGCATAACATGTTAATTAACATTAGCATAAACTAGCATTAACTTTAGCATAACTGTATTTGTGAATGGCTACCTCAGTAAGCCTTTCATCAATGTTGTGTAAATAAAATGTTTGTTTTACGAATAGGCCAATTCATCCCTGCTAAAAATATGATGGATTGATGTTACTAGGCTCGTTCGCGATGAACTGCGCCTCGCCTGTAAAGTGGACGAGAGCAGGCGGCAGCAAGCGGGGGCGGTGACAAAAATCCGCTCTCAAGGCGGACAGTTTTCCAGCTGTTTCCAGCAGCCTTCAGGCTGAACAGGAAGTGACAAACACTGTGGTCCGATGCCGATTTAATAAAATGTTATCAGACCCATATATCAGCTTGTACACAGTCTCCAGTTGTTTTTATTATGACAGAGTAGCTGTCAAAATGCTCTACATGCGATCTGTTGCGGATTTTAATTAACAACACACTGTAGATGATCTGTAATCTGAATGGATTTCTCTGACTACTGAACATTAGCTTTCAGCCACACAACATGTTATGTACAGAATAAGTCTTTAAATCAGACAAAGCAGTTAAAATCCCTCCAATTCAAAAAAAGTATATATAAAATGTCATGTTGAGTCGATTCTGAACCAATCAGCTGTTAGATCAGCTTAGAGGGCGGCGTTTCCCAGCATGCCTTGGGTCCGCCTGGGTCTTGTAGTCGGTGAAAAGCAACTGCACTGCCTGCATCTCAGAACTGCGGCCACCTTGATCTTGTAAGGTTATCGTTGCCCATGTGTACATGACGTAGAAGTAAGTCGGGATCAAGTCGGACACAAATCTAACCGGCATGCATTGGGCGCCGATCGCCGGTGATCGATTCTGCGCACACCTGGCTCATCTCGAACAAGCCTAATGTATATAACACACATATTTTAATTAAAAACAAATGTCCCAAAAAAGATCAAACAATAATTGGATGGCCCTCCTGCAGTAACTCTAAGGACCCCCTAGTGGTTGCGAACCCCCTGTTGAAGACTCTGCTTTAGATTGTACTGGGTGCCCACCTAAAAATCATACAACTGGCAAATTAAGTTGTCACCATATATATGTAAGTATATCATAATTTTAATAATTCACAGCAGCAGATGAATCAGCAGCCAGGGACCTGCTGGGATTAATAAACAGATGATACAGATTATCAACAGATTATCAAAACAATATCCAAAAATACTTTTTGATCACCAGCCAACATGACTAGTAGATTTTTAAAGTTACCAACCAATCAGATATTCCACTAGCCACGTTTGTGTTTTTCCTAACTAATTTTACTATTTAAAAAGGTACAATATGTAACATTTCTGCATTAAAATGTCTAAAAATGACTATGTTATGTATTTTGTTGAGTTGTGTACTTACACTATCCCAAATGTTTCCAACAATTTTCAAACCCAGAGAAATCTCAAATTTTATTTCTGACACGGGACGTTTCGTTTAGTCGCCGCATCATATAACCTTTGACCCCTCTGGTTCCTCTAACTTCCGTCAAAATACGGGCACCCACATGATACGTTCGAGAGTAATTGTAAACGTAAATCATACAATGTCACAGAAAGAGTTATACTCAGTAACGTAATACTGCTTTTTTCTGCCACATGGCATCATTTGCAACACAGTAATACAGCAGAGACCTTACTTATTGATATTGATTGATTTCAATATCAATCGATGCAGCTTAATGTTAGGCTACTACAATGTTCTGGTTGACCAGTAGCTAATGCTAATCCTTGGTGTGTAATGTTATAAGGTTACAACATCGTTCAACACGCTCATTAATTAGCTTTGTAGCAACTCATTTGGCAATGGCTTGAATGTAACGGACGTTTATTAATATCAAAATGTTACGGACTAAAGCTTTAAGAGAGAAATTTTGTTGTGGACTGGGATGGGTTTTTAAAAGTTGTAATTGCAAAGCAAAAATCAATGAAATATTGTTAAAAAAAAATTGTAATATAAACAACATAGTGTTGACTGTTCGAGATAAAAACCAAACAAAATCAAATAAAAATTTATAATAGTTTTGGGTCCACCTCATGTCCTCCACAATCACCACTGATTAATGTGCAAAGCACACTGGGATACTTGTCCATCCCGAGTTCACGTGAAACATTCTGGACAAAATCCAGGAACCAAGAGCACTTGGGTTTTCAGATTGTACTGTCTAAATGTGGACTTGGAAGTCCACAAGCAGATTGAGAAATGTCTAAATTCATCAGTATGTTTCTGTCCCAAATATTAATACAGATGTAATGACCATTACAGCCTGTAGGAATCCGTAACAAGCACTTTAAAAGTACGACTATCATGTTATGTATGTTTGAATCTATAAATGTGCAAAATAGGGCTGTCAAATGATTAAAATTTTTAATCAAATTAATCAGAATTTTCAGTGGATTAATCAGGATTAATCACTATTTGCAATCACCTGAATCCTAACCATTTTTTTTCTGAAATGCATACCAAAAAGATAAATAACAGGACACAGATACATAATTTTCATATTATGTCTGTTAATGGTATAAATAATGGTGGTTTAAATCAAGCTGAAACATACTACACACCATAATATTTGTCTTTGTAATGTCCCATCGCTTCCTCTTTGGCATTCCTCTTAACCAGGATGTACAATTTACAGTATTCAATTGAACAGAAAGCAATAAATGTAGTCAAATCACAACAGTGGCCTACCACATTTTTGCACAATTTGAGTCATCTGTTGCATTTTTATGTGGAAAAAAACATTTTCAATAAAACTTTTAAATCAAACCAAAGAACAATCTTTTACCTTTTCCTCCATTCTTTAATCCAGTTGCTCAAAAATCCAGTTGCTAACTACTATAACATGTTGCACTGAAACTGGTCTTTTTGTTTGAACATCACCTTTCAAATCTACTGAGCTTCATCATCTTTCAGCCAGTTGCTGAGGCAAACTAACTTGTTCACATTTTCTGAAAGTAAAGCTGACCTTTTCTTGTTCACAATGTGACCTGCAACTGAGAAAAGTCGTTCACAGGGAACAGTGGTTGCAGGAGTGGCTAGATATTTGTGAGCTAGTGAGGCCAGCTTCTCATGGGCTCCTGAATGAGATGCCCACCACCTCAAGGGGCAGTCCTCCAATTTAATGGTGGGCTCTGCTCTGTACCTCTGTATGGCAGGTTGGACCTCTTCATCTTCTGATTCTGAATCTGAGCCCATTTGCAGAAGGCTGATTTTCTTCCTGGGTGGCCCATCATCATGTGTCTGTGAAGACCTTCTGGGTGATTCTTGTTGCAGCATCCCTTCAAGTGTGGTCCACACCTCTTCCCTGTCTGTCTTGGGCATGCATTTCAAGTCTTTGAAACGAGGATCCAAAACTGTAGCAATCTGGAGCCATGCATTGTTGAGCTGTTCTTGACGGGATGCTAGGTCCTCCTTGAACTTGGTCTTGAATCTCACCACATATGCAGGGTCCTCATCACAGGCTTCCATCTTGAGACGCAAGTGGCAGAGAGAAGGTAGTACCACAGAACAGGAGACATAGGCCTCTCCACCCAGGAGCTCAGTTACATACCTACGCACACAAACACACACATGCACACAGAGACAGTGTATTATTAGAACAGTGGTTATCAACATATTATTATTATTATTATTATTATCATTATTATTATCATCATCATTATTTTTTACATACATACATGTTATTGATATTTGACTTTATTCATTCCAGAAAATAATCAAAGCAATGTTATTTGACAAGTTACAGACTGATTTACCTGCATGGCTCTAGAAGTGTCTCCAGCCTCTGCAGTTTATCCCACTCTGCTGCGGTCGGCAAGACGAGTTTGTGCTCCTGATTGTCCAGGGCTGCGATGACAGCCTCTTTATTTCTGCTCACGCGCTTGACCATTTCCAGCGTTGAATTCCAACGTGTTGGAACATCCTGGATCAATGGCTCTTGCTTCTTTCCCAGGCTGACTTGTTGTGCTTGAAGCTCCGCAGCATTTGCTGGGCTGTGCTTAAAATGACCGACAACTTTGCGAGCCTTGGCCAAAGCATTTTACAAAGCCGCTGTCAGCAAGACTCACTGTGACACTTCTCTGCACCATGTGAGCGACACAGTTCATGTGTTCATAGCGTGTAAGTCGAATTGCGGCAACCATGTTGCGTGCACTGTCAGTCCCAATGGTTGTCGTCTTGCCCTCGATGTCCCACTTACGTGCAACAGACAGGAACTGTTCTTTACAAGCCTCCGCAAAATGACGCTCCTCAGTTTTTAATATAGTCAGCGCAAAAGACTTCAGTTCCCACGTGTCACTGATGAAATGTGCAGTTACTCCGAGGTAATTGTTGTTACTCACTGATGTCCAATGGTCTCCTGTCAGGGCGATATGATTTACTTGAGCCAAGACCTCTTTCCTTTTTTCTTTTTCGTTTTCATAGAGCTCGTGGATTTTCGTCATAACTGTGGCTCTTGACGGTGGCTTATAGGATGAGTCTTGAGACGCCACTTGCAAAACATCAAGGAAACCTGAGTCTTCTACAATGCTAATGGGTCTACAATCCTTTGCAATCCATTTTGCTATTGTGTTGGTCAAATTATCTGAGGTTGATTTTGTTAATGGCCTGCGAACATTCAGCGTGGTCTGGCGCAAACCACTTGCTGAACCTGACGGCCCAGCAAACGCATGTTTGGCGTTGACATGGTACCTCAAGCTTGAACAGCTCCGGTGAAATTGAAACTCCTTGTTACAAATCTTGCAAATAACCTTGTACTTGTTAACTGTACCATCATCATTCTTTTTATATTTGAATCCGTCAATAGGCCCACTTTGCTCACCTTGCTCCATCTCGCCTCTAGCTCCCAACCACTTTCCTGACTTTCCTGACCTGAATAATTTGTCACACTGCGCATGCGTGAAATGCGTTAAAAAAATTGACGTAATTAACAACAAACAACTAATTAACGTCGTTAACGCGCTATTTTTGACAGCCCTAGTGCAAAATAACTGTTTTTGCCGCTCGGTTTGTCTGTTCGTTAGTTCATTGGTTTGTTTGTCTGTCAGCAGGATTATGGAGAAACTGCTGGACAGATTTTTCTGAGACTTTCCAGAAGGGTGTAGCATGGGCCAAGGAAGAACCCATCAAATTTTGGAGCAGATTCAAATCACGGGGCGGATACAAAAAAAGAATGTCACGTTTGGTAACATTGAAAGATAGGGCGCTTGTGCTCTATTCATGTGGTGTCAGAATAATTGGAAAAATGAGTTCCTGAATGGGAAAATTTATACTGCATTAACATTGTGAGATAGGGCATGCCTTGTCGGAGTTCTGCGCTCTCTGAGTGCGTGTTTTTTGTCTGGTTTTAACAGCTTTTCTGAGTCAAACTCCTATTAACTACTGTATGTTGACAAAGGCAATTGTTAATGTTATCCCATGAATATAAACTAATCCAGTCAGAGCATATAGGAGAAAAAAACATTTGGAGAACAGAAACAAAATGAATATTGCTATAATGTATGTTGAGTGTCTTTACATTATTATTACAAGCCTTCAGCCTAGTTTTGCATCCAGCAATTCTAAAAATCTGATCAGCACACTTATTGCCATCATAATGCTATCATAATATGCACTATTGTAGAATTAATTATTACCCCATGAAACTGTAAACTGTTCACACATTTCACCTGAATCCATTCAATAATGATAATAATGATGAAGATACATATTATTCCTATTTTTCAGGAGGAGAAATGTGTCCTTTTGATAGTCTGAACTTTATTGACCATGGTAGTCTAATGAATCCCGGCTTAAGTCAAGCTGATCTCTGATCTGTTGCAGGCTGCTTCATTACTCTTGCTCCAGCAGACTTCAGGACGTAATGAAGATGCAGAAGAGATTAGCCAAGACACAGTTACAGCAGCAAATCCCGTTATACCGTATGAAACATCCCTAATGCCTAATTACTGCATCACTGTGCCTGCATCTTAAACCCCAACACAATATACTACAGGTAATATACACAGACATTTGAGATATTCAAAAAAAACGAGATACAGAACCAATCTGAGGGAACGTTGCATCATAGTAAAATGAATCAGTTTATGGAACAATCTCAACAGTGAAACCAAATAATCTAAAGCAAAAATGTATTTAAAAAAACAAACAATTAAAGCAAATATGTTGAGTCAATATGAAATATGTAAATTCAGTTTTTGTTCTGTTGTTTTGTGACTGGTAAGGGGGGGGGGGAGTTTTATTATTTTACTGTTTTGTTAATGTATGTTTTGTGAAAGAGGGCCAGATTATATAAGATTAATATTCTTTCTGTTCCTTTTCATTCGTTTCAGACTTGACATTTGGTGTTTGCATTAAGTTGTTTGTATAATGGATGAAATAAACTTATATAAATAAATAAATAAATAAATACATACATACACATATACATGCCTAATTATTCATCATCTGTGCCCTGCACATAGTAAAACAACATACAGTAACTGATCTTTGGCTACTTGCGAGCAGTGGGGCGAACCACAAACACAACATTGAGAGGTGTCTATTTGGCCCATAAATATTAATGGATGAAGCATCCGGTTCGGCGAAGTCCTGCAAAAACGCAAGTGCCTTAAACCTGCATTATGTCTGAATTCCAGCAGGGGGCGACACGTGCTGTTGCAAAAGGAGGTCTGTGTCTGTAGAAGTCTATGAGAAAGTGACCCACTTCTCACTTGATTTATTACCTCAGTAAACATTTTCATAATGAGTTTATGGTCTCAATCGCTAGTTTTAAGTCTTCTGCAATAGAGAACGATGTTAATTTTTTTAATTATGGTCTCGTTGATTTTAAAATCAGCGATAAAGCAGGGGGTGTTTCAGGGCGTGACTATGATGTGATCACCAGTGAACGTGTGTAACGTAACGTAGAGTGTAAGGGCTCCTCCCTCACTCCTCCCTCTCGTCTAAAATCGTCACATCCGCAACCAGGATGGCTGCGCCCGTAACGGCAAACTCAACGACTCATAGCAGATCTCCACAAACCAATGGGTGATGTCACACATGCTCTGTCCAATAATATTATACAGTCTATGATTTGTCCCTAAAGCCAAAAGATGAAAAATGAGGTTATTTTTTATATTAGATTAACTCTTCTTTGTCCTGACTTGTATATCAATCTGACAGCAGCCAACCATGCTACCATGCTAGCAGGAGGAAAAGAAACATTTGGCAGCACAGACCAGTATGACTTGGACATGACTTGGAACTTGTTGGTCTTGACTTGGGACTTCATAGCCAAGACTTACTGGTGACTTGCAAAACACTGACTTTGTTCCATCTCTGCTCATTAACACCTTATAAAATTGATATGGCTAACGTGTTAGCAAACATTGTACGGACACAAAGCAACTTTAGCATTTATTTTATGTCGTGTTTTTGTCCACCTGAGGAATGTACGTTTCGCTCTGCTTTGGTCTCCACCACTACAACTTGCGGATTACAATTTGTTCGTACATGTACTAAACACCTCTAGCTGCTAAATGTTCTCTCTCACAGTTTGCTTGTGTCATGGATGGCTGGAGAAATGTGGACCCAAAATGCAGAGGCGGAAACCGAGGATAGTTAGATGATTTAATAAACTCAGGAAATGCACAAAAAAAAACAAAAGGAGTCCTGGGGCCTGTTGCACAAAACCAAGATAAGGGATTAAGCCGGGATATTCAGGTTATCCTGGATGAATTTAGCTTTGACTTGGTTGCACAAAAGCAGGTTGAATTAAACCCAGCCAAGTAACCATGGCGATTTATTCTTTGCAGCTAGCCTGGTCCAGAGCAGACTAACAGGCAGGCTAAGATTAATCCTGGAGTCTGATCTGTTCAATCAGCTGCCGCTCTGATCTGAAATAAACGTGTTTAACAGTTATTCCGTTGTCTTCTGAATGTGTTCCGCTTCATTTTATTAACATGCATTACTTGTCACTATTGCTGTCACGAGTTTGATTTAAATCCTACGATTGCAGTTGTTGAGATGGTAATGGTAAAAAGTGGGTGACTCTAAAAGCGGACTTTTAGCATCAATAACGACAACAATGGCACCTGATCAAACGTCCTTTTTATACCAAATGGGAGTGAGCATGTGTTGGAATGCCACAAAGCTTCTTAATCATTTTATTTTGGGGCTGTCACTTGTCATCTTGGGAGTGAGAAAAAAAAAAACATGAATAATAACATTGTTTTACAGATATGCTTACAGTGTGTATTGAAGTCACTTCTTTTTCAAGTTTTTGTCCAGTCATGCTTGTTCTGTATGAACATTAATTGTAGAAAGATTTTTAGAATTAGACATAGCTTATGGAGATTTGTGCATATGGTTGTAAAACATATTCTCGCATTATGAATAAGCTTTGAAATTAAGCCTAGTCCTTATAAATTTCCCAGGAACAAGAATTCCCTCTGCTAGTAGACTAAATAATACATTTAATTTATATAGTGCTTTACAGACTACTCAAAGACACTTTACACTAAAACCAGCACATTTAGCGCATAAAAACCGATACAGCAATAAAACCAACACATAAAACAAGCATATTAAAGCAATTAAAAACGCGGAGTGACTAAGTAGATTTTTTTTAAATCCATACATATTCAGTCGGCCCGCTATTGTCTGTTGGGCTTTTTTTCCGTTTGATAACAGCCATATTTCCTTTTTGGCATATTATGTTTCACCTCCTCGTAAATTTCCATTAGAAGCTGCTGCTCAGCGGGTGAAACATATGCTGCCCACGTCTTTTCCATTTCTGCATCAGTAAATCTGTGATTGATACCGTGGTCTATTCAAGAAAGTCGTGAACGTGCACTTATCCCAGCTATCTACTCCTGGCTTGACATAACTTCACCTACTTATCCTGGCTCGGCAAACGTGCAACCGATTAAGCCGCGATGAGCGGATCACACTAAGTCAAGCTGCGCTTTTTCACTTATCCTGGATTTCTTTATTCTACTTTTGTGCAACAGTCCCCAGGAAACAAGCAGGCAAAAACAGGAAACCAAAAACAAGGTCCAAGAAAAATGGAAACTCTAACACGAACTGGAAAATACAAACAAACTGGAGACAAAACACAACGATCTGACGCAGGACAAGGGAAAACACAAAGACTAAATACACAGGGTAACGAGGTAACACAAGACAGGTGACACAAGGGCTGGGAAACAGGTGAAACACATTAGGGCTGGGCAGAACTATCAAATAAGGTGGGAAAACACAGGAAGTAAAAACTAGATGAGACAGAAAACCAGACCGTCAAACTAAAACAGCAAAATACAAAACAGTAAAACAGACTACCAAAATAAGACAAAACACCAAAACCATAACAGCTTGGTGCTGAGCAGATAGTGTGCATGGGGTTTATTACTAATACCTTAAATTAGATTGATGAGATCACACTTTGCGGGACAGGATGCCAAAACAATTAGCTAAAATGCTAAAATGCAAAAGAGCTTAAAGTGCAGAGTTGGGTTGTAATTTTCTGTCCATCACTATGAGTGACCCTTTTCTTATTACACATAGCCATTTAATCAATCGTAAATATAAAAATATCGATTATTGCAACTTTGATGATAATATAATAGGGTGCCTGGTTAGCTCACCTGGTAGAGCGGGTGCCCATATGTAGAGGTTTACTTCTCGAAGGCACTGCAGGTCATTCCCCCAATCTCTCCCCTTTCAAGTCTAAGCTGTCCTACACAAAAAGAGTCCTAAAATGACAACAAAAAGTTAAAAAAGAAGATAATATAATACATATGGGGATATCGAGCAAGCTGCAGATTCTATGTGACACGACTTGTAACACAACTTACAAGTATTGTTGCAACTTGTAACGGACACCAACATTCAAGTTCCATTTTTTGCATAATGATCCAACTAAATGTCAAGTGAGGAAATTACGTACTGAAAGAGACAACATTGATTGGCCAGTCTGAAGAGAGGGCAGAACACTGACTGGCTGCTGTTAGCCCTGTGTCATTTCTCTTCACTGGTGTGGGGAATCACAGTCCGCTCTGTGTTTTTAAGTAAAATGCTGCATTGTGCCACTGTGCCTCCCTGGACTTCATTTACATAAACAGTCTCAATAAATTAGGTATAAAAGTGGAGGAAGCTGCACCTGCTCTGTTTTTGCTCACAGCAGCAATTACCATGCCAAGGTTTATAAATTGTTTTGTGATCTAGTCTAATAATTCTAAGTCGTTCTAATAATAATACTCCCAGCTGCGCTAGATAAGATTTTTTAATGCAAAACACACATCTGTCTAATCAGTCTTAATCACTAAGCTGAGCTGCAGCAGAGAAGGTCATACCATCCAACCGAATAGATTTTTCTTTTTCCTGGTGTCACAATGATTACTGGTAGGGAAGAGTCTTTATACAGGGGTTTGCTGAACAGCAGTGTACAAGTGCTCCTCTCCTGGAAAGCTGGAAGCAGCCACATTACAGCTCTGTTAGATTAACGTACCCTGCCATCAATTTTCAATGTATGTCCAAATGTATAACACTATTCTTTATATATAAAAGTAAATGTTTCGTACTTGTTGAACATGCATTATTTAGGTTGATTTAATCAGCAATTGCAGTACTACTACTACTTGGTAGTGAAGCTGAATGTTTCAACCATTTCTCCAGGAGTTAGAGCAAATCATTTAGCGAACTGTTTAGTCATTGCTTTTAGCCATTTATTTCTACCGTTTACTCATTACTTTTAGCTTCATGTTTGAACTTCTGTGCTCACTTGCTACCTAGTTTGCAAGCCCCCTTACGTAACTGCAACATGTAGTGTTCAGGTGTAAGAGCTGATTTATTCTTTTAATGAAATCATAATAAAAAATAAAGAAATATCAAATTAGTCTTATGAAAAAGTTTGGGCACCCCTGACAATTTCCATGATTTTCATTTATAAATAACTGGGTGTTTGGATCAGCAATTTCATTTTGATCTATCAAATAACTGATGGACACAGTAATATTTCAGTAGTGAAATTAGGTGTATTGGATTAACAGAAAATGTTCAATATGCATCAAAACGAAATTAGACAGGTGCATAAATTTGGGCACCCCAACAGAAAAATCAGATCAATATTTAGTAGAGCCTGCTTTTGCTAAAATAACAGCCTCTAGACCAGTGTTTCTCAACGGGGGCGGTACTTCAGAAGATGATGGGGGGGCGTTGGAAGAAATATTTTGGAAGAGGTGTTGAGGTGCCCTTGGGGGGTGTTTAAACTAAAGATTCACAACAACAATATACATGTTTACACTTATACTAAAAAAAGAAAAAAAAAAATCTGTGGTCTGCAACATTTAAAAGCTGCCAGTTTACAGCACTGCGACTGGACGAGACGGTGTATCATAACTCTTCTTCTCTTCTGTGCTTCTGTCAGCTTTGTTTGGCGCAGCTCCGTGCTGCCTTCATGGAAACGGGACGTCAGAGCATCATCTTAAATGAGCTCTGTACTACGTGAAGATGCGTTCAGATAAAAAAAAAAAAAAAATCGCCGCGACGTCCTGTTGTATTCTTTAACCCCCCCCCCAATGTAGCACAAGTAGACTTTATATTTCACAATAACCGTTTTTCATAAGATAGTTTATAGAACACAACGTTTCCTACTGCACCTGAAGGCAGCTTCATTTCACGGAGAAAGAGAGAAAGAAAAGAGATGAGCGAGAGATATCGACTGTGCTTGGTTGTTTGGCAAACATTTAGCTGTTCCATAAACTCCTGGGCAGTTCAGGGCTTGTGTTTGGTGTTTTAAAACTTTCTTATAGAAGCGATAGAGGCAGTGATGTCACTGTTTACTGTACGGGACTCACACCTCCACAAAACACAGCGCGATGTGGGGTTGCATTTCTCCAAACGTTTTTTTCTGCCATTTACTCGCAAGACAGGCGATAGCAAACCTAGACTCTTCTAACCTAGACTCTTCTAAGTGTGGCAACGCGAATGGGATAGATGACAACGCCACTTGGGATAGGCCCAAGACCTTTAGAGCACACAGGTTCGTTCCACTCAATAGGCAAAACACGTGGTTCCCAGTTTACAAAAATACTTTATTTAATTAAATGTACATATATTACCATAAAATTTAGCATTCATCACAAATAAGAAAAAGACAAACCTAATCAGAGGCTGAGGCCTACTGGTGGGAAGAGCAGGTGAAAGGGAAGGAGAATTAATAAAACTAAATTAAAGAAAAAAGGGTTTACCCAGACACACAGTGATATCACCAAATCCAAGGAAACACGGCACACAAGGAAGGAAGACCTTGTGTGCCTGCAGCCACTGGGAAGGACAAACAAAAGGAGGTTACAACAGAATTAATTAACCCCAAAACGTACAACAAAACACACAACCTAAAACGGGAAATAGTTCACAAAATCCGCTTAAAACAATTTACTTAATCCAAACGATAATAAAGTAAAGAAAAAACAATTTACTTAATCAAAATAATAAAGTAAAGAAAACCATAATACAAACTTAAGGATTAACTCCTCAGTCATTCGGCTAAAATTAAAAACAAGTTAAAAGTCAGGTGTCTGCAATTCACCATGCAAGCCAACTGTCGCCTAAAAGCCAGCAACAACAGCGCCAAGCAGTAGCGATGCGCTGTGTAGTTCGGGGCAAAAACAAAGCTGTATATTTAGCAGCAAAGAAAGCTGTACATTTAGCAGCAGAGACAAAACTGTACATTTACCAGCAGAAACAGAGCTGCCGAGAAAGCAGCAGACAAAGCAGTGTAGGCAAAGCTGTACAGTTAGCATTTAGCAGCAGAAACAAAACAGCAGCGGCCCCAATCAGCTGGTGGTGGAGTCACGAGAATCACCACCTGTAGACTTCGGCCAGCTGATGAGCATTCCCTGTCAATAAACATAAAATTAGCATGGCATACATTAGTCAAGGTTTTTGGGGGCTAGATTTAAGGTAGCATACCTGTTTTCAAAGTCAAACCTGCACAGGGAGGAGGGAGAGAAAGACCCCACACGGCAGCAGACATCTACCTGTGACCACACTAGCATTAGCTACAGGATAGCATTCGGTGTAACACACACACACACACACACACACACACACACACACACACACACACACACACACACACACACACACACACACACACACACACACACACACACACAGAGAGAGAAAAGAGCACTTACCACCGCTCAAGAGAAACAAGGAATAGCACGGAGTTGCTCTGCAGTGAAAACATGCAGGCTTTAAGCATGAGGGCACAGTAATAAATAAAACGAAACAAAGCAGTAGCGCGGAGCATTACCTGCACAGACAACCACCTGACCCGGAAATGATGCATCAGTGGGAGCGCGAGAAGGAGGGCCGCACTTATATACTGCCGCCCTAGTGGCCAACAGGCACAATTAACTGCAGCAAAACAACCCTATTTCTATGCTGCTACATAAGCATCAAAAAAGGGCTCTCACTAACTTTCATAGGTTGTAAACGTATTTCCATTCGGCAGTAGGTGTCGTTCTTCAAGTCGTTTGTCATCACCAAAATACAAATACGTGTATATACGTGTGTGTGTGTGTGTGTGTATGTGTGTGATTGAATAGTGTGTTTTTTTTTTTTTTTTGGAATGTTTTAGTTTATTTCTTCATTTTGTTATCACACTGGTACCATTTCCATTCAGAGCACCCTACTCATCCTGCTCCATCATCTGCCTTCAGATGCCAGTCTTTCTCCCTCCCTGCTGGATTGTTGCTCACCACGGAGTATGCTTTTCCCCTTCGAGACGCGAGATTTGGATCTAGTCTAGTTTCTTATTCTTGTTTCGTCCTTCCCCTGTCTTCCCCACTAGTCCGCACCCCCTCTGCCAGTCCAGCCATCTTCAGACCCAGCACCCCCACTGCCAGTCCACACTCACAGCTTCAATAAAATAAGATTATTTACAACCTACTCCTAAAAAGTAATGTTTTTCCCTCAAATTTGGAGAGAAGCTAAAGTTATTCCTTTACCCAAGCAAGCTAGGGCTGCCTTCACCGGCACTAACAGCCGACCTATTAGTTTGTTGCCTGTTCCTAGCAAACTATTGGAACAAATTGTATTTGACCAGATACAGTGCTACTTCTCTGTTAACAATTTCAGGTCACTCAACATGCACTGCACTTACACAAATGATGGATGATTGGTTAAAGGAAATTGATCAGAGGAATATTGTGGGAGCAGTACTGTTAGACTTCAGTGCTGCCTTTGATGTCATTGATCACAAATTATTATTGGAAAAACTTGTATGTTATGATTTTGCTGCATCTGCTTTATCATGGTTAGAAAATTATGTATCCTACAGAACACTTTAATGGAAGCTTTTGTGACACAAAACATTTAGTGTGGAAAGAGAGTTGCAGGTAGCACTAGAATGGATTGCTAACAATAGACTACTCCTAAACATGTCAAAGACTAAAAGCATTATATTTGGTACAAATCATTCCTTGAGCTCTAGGCCTCAGCTGAATTTGATGTTGAATAATGTAGCTGTTGAACAAGTAGAGGAAACCAAGCTTGGTTTTCTTAGATTGTAATCTGTTGTGGACAAGACATAGATTATCTTGTTGCAAAGATGGGGAGGAATATATGTTATAAAAAGATGCTCGGCTTTTTTGACACCACACCTGACCAAACAAGTCCTGCACACTCTAGTTTTATCACATCTTGACTATTGCCCATTGATATGGTCAAGTGCTGCAAAGAAAGATCTATGTAATGCAGCTGGTTCAGAACAGAGCAGCGCGTCTTGCCCTTCAATGTCCACTCAGGTCTAATGTAAACAACATGCATGTCAAACTCTCCTGGTTGAAAGTTGCGGAGAGACTTTCAGCATCACTCCTGGCTTTTGTTAGAAACATGAATGAAGAAAAAATTCCAAATTGTTTGTATAGTCAACTTACATTTAGCTCTAACACTCATAAATACTCCACTAGACATGCCACTAGGTCTTTTTAAAGTTCCTAGACCCCGAACACAATCAATGCAACGTACAGTATTGTATCGAGGGATGGTTGCTTGGAACTCACTTCCAGCAGAGATTGCCAAAGCGCATAATAAATCAAGTTTTAAAAAACAAGTAAAGAATCATCTAACCCCACAGTCACATGAGCTACAAGAGACAGAGACAAAGCGACAGGCTGCCATTCATTTTCAACGGGAGTGGCCATTTGCCAGCGACGAGCTCGCCGCTGCCACGAGCAAGGCGGGGCCGAAATAGACAAGAAGTCTATTTTATGCAAATGATGAGCGATGCGACAAAGCGACTGCGTCAGAGCGTGAGGGGACTGCCGCGTGACGCATCGTCAGTGGCACAAGTCGAAGAAAATAATTCAAGATGGCGGAAAACGCTTCAGGACATCGTATTTCTGTATATATCTGATAAGTTTGGCATTTTATCTCATATTTTGTTACTTTTATCGAGAAATAAATACTTTTAAATCCAAAAACATCGTTCTTGTGACTTAACAATACCTCTGAAGTAACTTAAGACGTGCTTGAAGGTAGCACCGGAGAATTTCTGTTTACTGTTGCCAAGCAACCAGGAGTAGGCTAGGCACGCCCAGGAGCACCATTGACATATATATAATGGACCAATACACCCCGTTGCTCTGGACGGAGACCAGTGAAGGATATTAGAAGCACTTTTCCTGTGATCTCTTGCTTTACTGCGCAGCCTCCAACTGAGAGAGACAACGTAAATGTGATGTGAGCAACGTGTCTGAAAGTTGTAAGTCTTCTGGTAGCTGTGCCAAGAGAAATCTCAATCATTCCCAATCTTACAGAGACGGAGAGCGTAGGTATATGTAAGGAGATAACGTAAGCACAGGTAATTATTGCTAACTAACATGCTAGTTAACATTAGTAATTAAACCTAAACAGCTAATGTAAGTCGAAACTGCCTGCCGAAGCGCTTCTCCTATTACGGTAATTCCTCTACGGTGTGCGACAGAAAGTCGCTTGGTGATGACACAATGGTTGCGCATTTTTACAAAAACGTCTGCTGCCGGGAGCCCATGTCGAGGTACAAGGTAATGGAGCCTTTTATACATTGTCGTGTTTCTTTAGAACTAAACAATGGACAAATAGAGTCTTTAAACGCTTCAGATGTAAAGTTATTCGCAGTCAAGTGACGTAAAAAATAAAACAGCGGTCAATGGAATGCTAACAGGAGGTGATACCTTTGTAGCAACAAAATGGCGCCATCGAAGGTTCGAGTTCTGAAGCGAAGCTTACCCCCTTGAGGAGCACCCGCAAGCGAGTGCATGTTGCTCTCTTTTGTAGCTAATGTGACTGTGGGGTTAGAGCCCTAAGACTGTAACCATATTTTTGTACTTAGTTTATGTATAGGAATATTGATATGTAAACAAAGATGTTGTAAGATTGAATTTTTACTATATTCTGTGCTTATGTATTTATTGTGATATCATATATTACTATTAGAATACATGGAAAAGAATATGTATATCTATATATGCAAGGAAAATAATACTAGCTATACTGCTCTTATTTTTATATTATGAGTGTTTTGTCTGAAATAACTTATGTTCTAGTTTTGTTTGTTTCGTCTGAAAATGTAGTTTTATGTTTTGTGTTGCCCCCTGGAAGAGTAGCTGATGTTCTGCATCAGCTAATGGGGATCCTAATCAAATCAAATCAAATACTCCAGTCTGCGCCTCAGTTCTCATCCTCCTTCCTGACAGCTCAATGTGTTTACAACAATACATCATATTTTATAAAATTATCATGTTCTGTATGAAAATTCTTAATCTTGGAGTAACTAATAACTAAAGCTGTAGTTGAGTAAAAAAAGGACAATATGTCACTTTGAAATGCAATGTAATGGAGGAATAAGTGTCATAAAATGAAAATACTAAGGTGCAACAACTCAAAATTGTACTTTAGTATTTGAGTATATTCAGTCTACCACTGGTGAAGAGGAAGGAGGAGAAGAAGAAGAAAATGAGGCTGGAGAAGAAGATAAAGAGGTAATTAGTCCTGACATCATCCTTAAAGACATCCAGGTTCTGTATCCATCCACCCAGTTTGGCCCTGACTGATATATAGAGAAAGACCAGTGTTTTACTCATTTTACGCAATTTGCGTCACATCATTATTTGATTCATGCACAGTGTTTTTAAAGATAAATATGATTCTTCTTTGTGTGTGTTTGTACTGAGTTGCATCCAGTTAACTCATAAATAACAGTAACAATGAAGCTGAATCACCTCAGAATTAAAGATTAAAGCAGCATTGTAATGTTGTAGCTAGCTGGAACAAATGCTAATGAGTTATTTTTGGTAGTTTAATCATTATTAATGGATCATATTTCATAAAAATATAATATAATTTGTATGTGAAACCTTACAGGCAATACTGGTGTTTTCACTACAAGTGACATCTCCCTCATCGTTCTGTTGGAAACGTAGCCAGTTATTTTTAGTGCGTAAAGTCTGGTGATGTCAATGAATTTCAGAGCATAGCTCCACTCAACTTTGCACACAAAATGTCAGATTAGCTTCTAAAATATGATGCATTACAGAATATAACAATTAGTCAATCAATGCAACTGATTCACAGAAAATGAATTGGCAACTATTTTGATAGTTGTTGAAGTCATATTTTAGGCATAAATGCCATGTCAACATGTCATGGTTCTAGCTTTCCAGCTTTTAATTAAACTATTGTAATAATCTTCATTTACACTCACCTAAAGGATTATTAGGAACACCTTACTAATACCGTGTTTGACCCCCTTTTGCCTTCAGAACTGCCTTAATTCTTCGTGGCATTGATTCAACAAGGTGCTGGAAGTATTCTCTAGAAATGTTGGCCCATATTGATAGGATAGCATCTTGCAGTTGATGGAGATTTGTGGGATGCGCATCCAGGGCACGAAGCTCCTGTTCCACCACATCCCAAAGATGTTATATTGGGTTGAGATCTGGTGACTGTGGGGGCCATTTTAGTACAGTGAACTCATTGTCATGTTCAAGAAACCAATTTGAAATGATTCGAGCTTTGTGACAGGGTGCATAATCCTTCTGGAAGTAGCCATCAGACGATGGGTACATGGTGGTCATAAAGGGATGGACATGGTCAGAAACAATGCTCAGGTAGGCTGTGGCATTTAAACAATGCCCAATTGGTACTAAGCGGCCAAGTGTGCCAAAAAAACATTCCCCACACCATTACACCACCGCCACCAGCCTGCACAGTGGTAACAAGGCATGACGGATCCATGTTCTCATTCTGTTTACACCAAATTCTGACTGTACTATCTGAATCTCAACAGAAATCGAGACTCATCAGACCAGGCAACATTTTTCCAGTCTTCAACTGTCCAATTTTGGTGAGCTCGTGCAAATTGTAGCCTCATTTTCCTATTTTTAGTGGAGATGAGTGGTACCCGGTGGGGTCTTCTGCTGGCCACCTCGAGGTTGTTCATGTTGTGGCTTCACAAATGCCTTGCTGCATACCTCGGTTGTAACGAGTGGTTATTTGAGTCAAAGTTGATCTTCTATCAGCTGTAATCAGTCTGCCCAATCCCGCTGACCTCTAGCATCAACAAGGCATTTTCGCCCTCCCAGGACTGCAGCATACTGGATGTTTTTCCTTTTTCAGACCATTCTTTGTAAATCCTAGAAATGGTTATGCGTGAAAATCACAGTAACTGAGCAGATTGTGAAATACTCAGACCAGCCCGTCTGGCACCAACAACCATGCCACGCTCAAAGTTGCTTAGATCACCTTTCGTTCCCATTCTGACATTCAGTTTGGGGTTCAGGAGATTGTCTAGACCTGGACCACACCCCTAAATGCATTGAAGCAGCTGCCAAGTGATTGGTTGATTAGATAATTGCATTAACAAGAAATTTTACAGGTGTTCCTAATAATCTGTAAGGTGAGTGTATTTGGAATGATTTTGAGGTTTAAACTGGTGGTTTGACAAAATAAGCATTGCATAGTGTCAGTGTGGGCTCTGGGTAATTGTAATTTCCCAACTAGGCAACTTAAACACACATGTTCAAAATGATAAATGAACAATAAGGGCCCTATCTTGCACTAAGCGCAATCGCCTTTGTACACCGACGCATGTATCATTCCTATTTTGCACCCCCACGCACAGCAGACTTTTCCCTCCACAGACGCACGTCGGTAAATTAGGGAATGTATTTGCGCTCCAGGGGGCGGTTCAGCGAAAAGAGGAGGCGTGTTCCGGCGCAAACGTTCCCTGGTGCTATTTTGCAGTTTCAGTAAACAATTCCGCCACTGACCAGGAAAAACCTGGTCTAAAGTCAGTGGCGCTAGTCTAAAGTCAGTAGCGCGTTATTCAGATGCTATTTTAGGGACGAATGCTTGGCCATAATGTAGCATGTGCACAACACGCGGACACTTCTCTCATCTACAGCAGTTCCCATTTTTGAAAACCATACATAATTACAAAGACAAATATTACTGAAAATGCGCTTCATGTGTTTGGATAGATCAGGAGGCATTTTACAGTACAGTCCTCAAAAAGTCGCAGCATTCTTTGTGGCTTGTTGTGTTTTACACATTTCCATGAATCATGGATGTGTTGATGACATAAATGAGGAAATATCAGAGGAATTAAGGAGACGTGATGTTGAACTACGGTGGGATTGGACACTCCGGCGGGATCTGGTCCGGGAGTGGCAATGCGCGATGCGCTCCTGGTGGAGCGGGTGGATGGAGATGGAGTTGGGGGAGGGGGAAGGGGCACAACAGGAGCAGGTGGTGCGTTTGGAGGCCCACGCTCCATGGCTGCAGCAATCCTCTCCAGACTTGAGGAGATGCGCCCGAGAGGCCCCAGCAACATCGCCACCCGGCTAAGACGGGCATTTATTACTTTGCCGCATCCCGGACAGCTCCCGCTGGCGTGCGCCAGGCAAATCCGCCGTCATAATAGCAATCCACCATGGAACAAGCGCGCCTGCTCTTAAAGGGAATGTGAGATGACGCTCTGGTTATTTTCACGTTACGTCCAAACCACACCTAGCTACTTCAGACCAACCCATTTAAGATTTGCATCGGGCGCAAGGGTAATTTATCCCGCCGTTACAATAGCAACAGCACCCAAGATCCGCCCACAAAGCTACTTGCGTTTTGCGTTTCATACTTGCATTTCAGATCATTAAAATAGGGCCCTAAGTCATTACGTTTCAAGTAGTGACAAACCAAAGCAAGTTTATTCTGACCGAAAAACTTAGCTTACAGCTATGACTTTTCATTCATTATTTAGTACAGTTCCCTTTAGATTACACACTGAGAATGAAAGAAATAAACAAAAAATATTTGTATGTCATAAACTAAATACCCCCAAAAATTTGGATATACTCGTGCAAAGACTTTGAAAAGTCTCCGATAAGTCACCGTCTTCCAGGCCAGATTAATAAACTTCTAGAAGTGCTAACGTTACAAAGACACCAAACATATTGCCTGAAAGCTGGAGCAATATGGCTACAAGCTAAAAACAAGACGTGAAGCTGGGTTTAATGGTTGCGAAGCGAAAAGGAGATTTGTGAATTGATTTTTGGATTCATAATCATTTCGTTCTGTTACAAATACACTGTAATTCCATGATGGATGAAGTATGTGTATGTATATATATATATATATATATATGAAGTATTGTTAGGGAAATGCACTGCCAGTGGGGGTCAGCTGTACCATAGTACAAATTCCCTCATTGTGATTGGGTGACATTTTGCAGGTGTGTGCAGGTGCGCCTTCTAATGGACAAATATGTAAATATCAGAAGATGGCAATGAATTCAGTGTCTCCCCCAAGTGGTCAAACTATTTATTGTTTTATACAACTCATTAAGCACACTTACTCAATGAATCCAGAATAAAGCCATTATCCTTTTATGTTATTGTGTTTGTATGTCATGTACCACTCTGTACAGGGAGCACAAATGCCATGTTTGTATATCACATTAACTTCTTTCAAGTATTGTTATGGGTGGTGTCACTCACCCTACTAAAAGTATAAGATAATGAAGTTAAAGTCAACTATAGTAGTCAGGCCAATCACATCGTGTATAGAGTCGTTGGGCGGGCTTATGGCTGCTGCTGCTGCTGCTGGGAACAGCGGTCTTCTGGACGAGTTAAGCTTTTCTTTGAGAAAAGGACAAAGAACAGCACTGAAGTCATTCTTAAAAAAGGAAGATGTGTTCGGAATTTTGCCGACTGGATGCGGCAAAAGTTTAATCAATCTTTGTTTTCAGGTCATTGGAGAGTTGTTTAGAGGCCCCCATGTTGCCAATCTTCAGAGGAGAGTCAAAGAGAACAACAACTTGCAATTGGCCACCTTAAATACCTTTTCTCATGATTGGAGGCCACCTTAAATACATTTTCTCATGATTGGATGCACCTGTCTATGAAGTTCAAGGCTTAATGAGCTCACCAAACTAATTGTGTGTTCCAATTAATCAGTGTTAAGTAGTTACAGGTATTCAAATCAACAAAATGACAAGGGTGCCCACATTTTTGCCTGCCTATTTTTCACATCTGATTTAATTTCATACAGCTTAATATTGCTACACTAAAAATCTTTGTCTGGAAAATACCCCAGTACTCAGATTTTATTAGAAAATGAATGGCATGCCACTGTGATCATTTTCTGTGACGACAGAGTAAATTATTATGCAGCCTCAGAGGGGTGCATAAACTTTTTCATACCACTGTAGTTGAGCTGCTCAACCATTTTTCCAAGTACCTGCTGGCAACATCAGAAGTACCCCCTGGGGTACATGTACCCCTGGTTGGGAATGACTGGTATACAGCACCACTGACCATTTGTGAAGTTTAGTGACATCACATTACAGGATTCCTGGGAATTGAGGTTTAGACGCGTTCAAGTTCATTGTAGAGCAGCAGTATCCAACCTTTTTGGCTTGTGTTCATAGGTGTGAATTTCATTTAACAGTTGGGGTGGGGGGGGGATAAACAAAAAATGTCTAAGAGCAATTATCGAAGGGGACACAAATCATACATACAAAATTGTACAGTTGAATATGAATGTGTAGTAGTGGAATTCCAGAAAGTAGGCTGGCAAAGCTATTTTATTCACTTCAACATCGGATGAAGTGACTCTTTTCTCTGATACAGAACTGAGCCTCCTATCAAGGACAATAAATTAGTAAAGTTTAACAACTTAATGTCTCATTCACACACTCTTGTTGTGTGAACAAAACAGCATTGCCAGGCTTCTTACTGTCACAACTCGATCACTCCCACGAGTCCCAACAGACTTCTGTGTACATTAACGTAAAAGGGAGAAAACCAAGCAGTGGACCAAACCACTGTGAGGCAAGGGAGGGGGGACTTTTGCCCCATTAGCGTTTGTATTGTTTTGGTACTTACACACTTATTTGAAGTATATATTATTTAAATTACACAGCCTATACTTGTGACCCCCTTAACCCTTGTGTTGTCCTCAGGTAAAATTTGACCCATTTTTAAAGTTTTTTTGTATTGTCTTACCACCAAATTGCCCCAAAATAACATGAATGCATGCACGTTGTATGGAATCCATACAACATTCTTTGTAGGTGCAATTAATGATTACTTTTATTGAATTTGGATGTTTAATTCAATTTTATAGCATTTGAAAAAAAAATTAAAATAGTTTCAAAACAGCATCCTGACTAAACTTTGACAGATACCAGTCTGTTTTTCACTCAGCCTCTGATCTCAACTATTAGTCAAAACAATTCATAATTTCAGCTTTTTTTACAAAAAAATTAGGTATAATGTCATTTAAATTAGGTTTATTGACCATGAATTTTAAAAATAGCGTTGAGAAAAGTGACAAAAACTTTTTAAAATTTTGACCCGGAAGGACAACAAATTCCTGGTGGACGGGAAGACAACACAAGGGTTAAAATGTCGGCTTGTGAGCTCTCGTCACAGATTGGGATACTTTGGGATTTTTTTTCAAGTGGGGTTGTATGAGGTACTTTGGGGGTACATTTGTGCTACCACAGAGGCCAGTCTATGGTCTACAAACTGGAATCTTAAAAACTTTCTGCTTCAGGTAGGCCAAATCATTCTGCAAACTGGGTCTACTCTGAAAACAATGGGGGTGAATTTGTATGCAAGTGATTAGGAGCAGGTTCTGAAGAGGCATATGTATTCTTGTCTGCTGCTGTGTTCGTAACAATATGGATTTAAAGCAGGACGGTGCTGAAAAGGAGAGTGCACGCTCAGCAAAGCTTTCCTGGGTAAAAAATGGACCAAAAACATAGAAACTGCTATAGTGGGACAAAGCAGTGTTATTGTTTTTCTCCTATCTATAGTGATTTAGTGATTGTCTACATTTCATGGTAGAATTGTGTTGGATAAAACAAACAACTCATGCATACATTTTTGGAAACAAACAAATCACTCTTCCTGTCAGTTATGGCTGCAGTTATAATGGAATAATAGGAGGTGAACATATGCAGTGCAGACTATGGTGACACTGCTAAAAAAAAGTAGAACACTGTTGGGTTACTAAATGGACCAAAGGCCTTGGTATGCTTTAAATTAAGTACTTGTCGGAACATCTAGCATCTGAAACCCAATATACAATAATGTAGCGTTTAACAATATATGCTATCACATCCTCTTAATGTAAGGCCTGAAGAATTTTGGGCTATTTTCAGACTTCAGGCAAATCCAATTTGTTTATAACATCAGATATTTAGCAGTGCAGCTAGAGTTACTTCCAAGTGATCAGATCTGCATGGGTTGATGTGGTAATGACGTAGGCATCAGTGTCGCTACGCTGGGGACCTGGCTTTCTAGCGAGGAAGATTGAAAAAACTGGAGGTCCATCATTTTTGCCCTCCAATTGCGCTGTCAAGTCGTGGTGCAAAACGGACTGCTGTTCTCCTCCATGTTATCCTCCATACCGCTATGCTAGTAGCAGCATCTGCTCCGCACTTCCGTCACTCTGGACTTGTTGTGTCTCGCATTGCAAGTAATGTTAAGCTATTTTGTTAAGTTGCCTCTGTAACAAAATGTTCGGAGTAGATTTAAATCGGGCTTTTATTGTGAAAGGTAAAATTGGAAAGAGGGAGTAGGTTGTTAATTGCATTCAAACCACCATCATATGTGGTATGGATCCGATTTGCAAAAGATTCTCATCCATGTGGTTTTTTTGCTGTCTAGACTTTCTAAAATCAATCTGGATATGCCAAAAATGGATTTCGGCTGGCAGCCCAAACAAGGACTTGGAGCTTTCACAGACTGCAAGTAGCCTGAACAGTTACATCCATATGTGAACAACGGACGTTATTTATCAATAGATTAGCGTCTCGTCTTTACTGTTGTTGTGGTTTTTTTGTAAAGGAATTCCTGTCATAAAATGATTTCAGGTAAATGCAGTAACCCGTTCTCACTGCCAACTTCGTCAAATAGCTTGTCTCAGTAGCCCTCAGCATCTATTAACGACACACAAGACCCCCTTTAGTGTCTGTATGAGACGGACTGGGCTTTCAACTAACTCCAATGTAAACCCATCCACAGCAATAATAGACGCTCAGAGCAACTTCTCAACCACGCCGCTGTGAGATGACGTAGTATAAAGAGCGACAAAGTCCACTTTGGGAGTGGCCTGGGTGGAAGGATGGGTCAAACAAACACAGGAGGCCGCTGTTTGTGTCCCGTGTAAAACCAAAAGTAAACTTACATAACGCACCCAATTAACGTCACGTACATAATACTGTATGTCACAGACTGTATCTGGCAGCCTGTGATCTTCAGTACCAGGAGACGCTTCACAAAAGACTTATCGTTAAAGAAATAGTTCCAAAACAGTTCTGTACACTCTGCCCCCATATGCATTTCACTATTTTATTTAGATGATGTTTCGGCCCTCAGGCCTTCTTCAAAATCTACAATCAAAGTCATAAACATGCACTGATGTATAGGCTTAACTTCAAGCCAATCACATTACTTCAAACTAAATGACAAGAGCCACTATGTTTCAACAAAAAGGCCATGTTATATACAATGTTTGAATATTAAAAATACATAGATATTGAAAAAATTCTGGATATACAGCAAAAGTTAAACATCAGTTTGAGATGAAAATCATAACACAACATCCAAATAAGTAGAGGTACCTCACAGAATGAAACATAGTGGCTCTTGTCATTTTGTTTGACGTAATGTGATGGCTGCAACAATCAAAACCCTGCTTTGATTTGCTGAAGGCCTCTTGATTGTTTTTTTTCTCACCCTAATGGTGGAACATGATTGTCTAATCACCATCAGATGTGTGACTAGTGTGTGGCCTGTACAACATCAGTGCATATCTAAATAAAATAGAGAAATGCATAGGGAGCCAGAGCGTGTGACACTTTTTCTTACTTTCAAGTCTATTTGTGGTGATCACCACTTCACTTCAACCCTTGGTGTGCGTTACTTTTCTATATTATGAATAAATAGTTCCAGTTATTTAGTCCCTTCAAAAACATTTGTTTTTACATTTCAGTTTGTGTACTGATAGGCATATTTCTTTAGGTGGTTAGCCTAGCTTAGCATAAAGACTGGAAGCAGGGGTTATCCACATTATGACTCCAGCTGTATACCAAACACAAAGACTTGAGGTTGATATGAGACTATGAGGTCTTCTCATCTCACTTTCTTATTTTTCCCAACTTTGTGTATGAATACAGTTTAAAGACACCTCCATCTCATTAAGGGACAGTCCACACAAACACAGGTATTTTCAAAACTCTGTTTATAAAAAGATATTGAGCATTCTAATTTGAGGCTGAAATCTAAAGAGAATCTCTGCCTATGTAATTTTCAAAACAATAATGCACAGAGAAAGAAGGTGTCATTCTATAGCACCATGTAGCATAACAAGTGTTTGCCTGTGAGTGAGTTTGAAAACCACTGGAGTTGCCATTTGATTAGCTTATAGTTTCCCATAATGCATCATATCTCACTGTAATTTTGCTTACTCAAACTGAGCCTAGACAGTCAGCATATAGGCCTACTGCATAAGCCTAAACTTCTCTAATCCAATGCATGACAGCACAGGTTTCAATACAGGTTTAAACTTTCACAATCAGACTCTACTTATGTGGGAGGGAACCTTTGCAGCCCTGCTGATGTTACTTACTGTTGACCCCTGCCATGTATGAGCAGTCAATAGGAGTTTGAATCGAATCCAATCTAAACTGCTAGGCAGAATGAAAAATGAGTTAAACACTCTATAGCACTATAGTCTTATTGATGTGTGCCTGCATGGGCACTTGATTGTGTGCTGCTTTAAAACTTGCAGGTGTGAAGCATGTGCCATGACTCTTATTAAAGCATGTATTGGAAAAGCAGCGACACAACTCTGCAGGTTCAATCGATTGAGATGTGTGCTCTCAGGCCAAGGGACGGACGGCAGATTGATCGAGAGCTACTTCATCATCTAGATATCCGCTGTCTCCATCCCCCCTGCATCTCCGTTTCTCTCACCCTCTGACACACCAGCCGTCCCTCTGTTTTCACTGAAGTCAATAAAAACACATCTTCAGTATCCACCGAATCAGGTACACCAGTTATTGCGCCCAGAATGTTATTAGTTTTGCAGGCATTTGATCATAAACCAAAGTTTTGAACAAAGGAAAAGTTTGACGCTGATGATGGCGCTAGATGAAAAGTTAAAGGGGTGATAGAATGCAAAACCGATTTTACCCTGTCATAGTTGAATAACGACAGTTCGGTGGGTAAATAGGACATACATAGAAGCTAAAGTCCCACTGACACCCCTTTACTATGAAAATTTCATATTTTGAAACTGCCGCTGAAAACGGGCGAATCCGAAACAAAGCTGGAAGTTGACGTCAACCTCCCAAAAACCGGAACCTTTGTCAGCCCATGGGTGTATTAAGAGAACGGTCACGCCCCAACATTTTCATAGGCTACACAACTGACCTGAGATCAGGTAGTCTTCCGAATCTAGGTCGCGCATATCTCTGCTATTCCATTACAAAATTCTTTTGTACTTTTCTTTTGAAACTTTTTAATGCGAGAAATCAACTATGTAAGGCTCAAATATGGGCCATATTACGAAAATGGATGGCTAATTGCAAATTTTGTCCAACTGTGTGTCGGAATTCAGCTGCCGGTGCTGCCTGTGTTGCTGCCTCGCCGCCCGACCTGCCTTCCTTCACAGACCCCGGCCTGCTCTGAGGTACTTGGAGCTCAGTCACGACTGGCAGCCCACAGCACTCCATACCCGCGCAAAGTCACCGGTTTTTGGATAATGGACTACTAAACGCTGGTGCTCTGACAGAGCTCCAGGGCCTCCAACTCCCCTCTTCCTGCTAGCTAAATGCCCGGTGTATGTGAGTGAGAGCACGGTCAGCGAGCTTGTTACGCCAGCAATCTGTTACCACAGGTTCCAGTTAATCTTTTAATGTGTGTAATTATAATGTGTTGAGTTATTTAAACAAACTATTGGGGAAATAAACGCCGCTTGTCCGCCGCTTGTCCGCCGCTTGTCCGCCGCTTGTCCGCCGCTTGTCCTCTTAGGAATTCTAAGGGAGGCTAGCTAGCTCTCATTGATAGAGCTTAGCTCTATCAATGAGAGCGCGCTAGCCTCCTCTTAAGATTCCTCTGGAATTCACAGATATTCATTATCTTGAAATCGGACACCGTTGTTAGCTTTATAAAACCTTTAGGGATATGTTGTATAAGTGGCGTGACGAAATTCAAACTGTAAATATAATCGAATTAAGGCGAAAAGGAAGCTAACTATCCGTGATTTGTAGCTAGGATTGAAGGGACAGTCACAGCTAACGAAACACCTAGTCTTCACAAATATTCATTAACTTGAAATCGGACACCGTTGTTAGCTTTATAAGACATATAGTTAGATTTTTGTTGTAAGTGGTGGGCGAGAAATTCAAACTGTAAATATAATCGAATTAAGGCGAAAGGAAGCTAACTATCCGTGGTTTGTAGCTACACATAGCTAGGATTGAAGGGACAGTCGCAGCTAACAGAAACATTTGTCTTCACAAATATTCATTAACTTGAAATCGGACACCGTTGTTAGCTTTATAAGACATATAGTTAGATTTTGTGTAAGTAGCGTGAACGAAATTCAAACTGTAAATATAATCGAATTAAAAGCGAAAGGAAGCTAACTATCCGTGATTTGTAGCTAGGATTGAAGGGACAGTCACAGCTAACGAAACACCTAGTCTTCACAAATATTCATTAACTTGAAATCGGACACCGTTGTTAGCTTTATAAGACATATAGTTAGATTTTGTGTAAGTGATGTGCGAAATTCAAACTGTAAATATAATCGAATTAAGCAAAGAGAAGCTAACTATCCGTGGTTTGTAGCTACACATAGCTAGGATTGAAGGGACAGTCGCAGCTAACGAAAACACTTTGTCTTCACAAATATTCATTAACTTGAAATCGGACACCGTTGTTAGCTTTATAAGACCTTAAATTAGATTTTGTATAGAGTGCGTGACATGTGTGTAACATGTGGTAAAAGATTGCTGGTGTAACAAGCTCGCTGAGCCTCACTCTCACACACACGGGCCATTTAGCTAGCAGGAAGAGAGGAGTTGAAGGCCCTGGGGCTCTGTCAGGGCAGCGGTGTTGTTAGTCCCTGCTGTGGGCTGCCCGGCCGCCGTGACCGAGCTCCAAATTACCTCATAGCAGGCCGGGGTCTGTGAAGGAAGGCAGGCCGGGCGGTGAGGCAGCACTGGCGGCTGAACTCCGACACACAGTCTTACCAAATTTGCAATTAGCCATCAATTTTCGTAAAACGGCCCATATTTGAGCTTTATATAGTTGATTTCTCGCTTAAAAAAAGATTCAGAAGTGATTTTAATAACGAAATAGCCCGATAAACAATGTATAACTTTGCAGTGTGTGAAATATGAGAGTCTCCCATGTGTTTCTATGTAGTTTGCTCAAACCAATCAGTGCGTAGCTCATTCTGAATATTCATGAGCATACCATATTTGGAAGAAAAGCTCTTGTTCCAAATAGAGCCATATTCACAGGGTAGTTAAGGGCCTAATAAAATATCATTCGGGCAATTTTCAGCCCAACCAATGTTACATACCCCATTAGGAGACCTTAAGGAACAGTGTAAAATACCCTATATAATCATTCTATCACCCCTTTAAGGGATCACTGAAGTGATTTTAAATCATGACATTTGACTGAAAGACAAAAATTACAACCTTGTGGTAGCACTTGAGGTAAAGTCCCCAATGATTCATCCTCTGGGCACCATGAATGTCTGTGTAAAGGGTTATAGCAGGCCATTGTAGGAATATATTTTGTGGGAATAAAGTGAGAAGTTTTTAGATTTCATGAGCTGACCTTGTTGTCTCTGCTTGTCTGGGTTATGAGGGGCCATCTGGTTTTTAAAGCGATAAAACATTATAAAGGGAGTATGGAATATTGGCACCCAGGGAATGATTGGGAACTGAGAAAAGGTCTCCTCTGATCGGAAGGGGCAGAGACAACAATGGTGCAGTGTTTTGCAAGCGCGAGATATGTGGCGCAAGGTATGGAAATGGCCTAGGCTCTCATGCAACTCCTTAAGTCTGCAGAAGATTAAGAACACACAGGTATTTAAATTCAACAATAACAGCTTGTCTCTTTTGACCTGAGAATGGGAGAAGCCGAGGTAACGTTTTCATACATTGTGTTACATAGTGTAGCCGGCTGGAGCCAGAAGATCTGGACTGTATCCAAACTGATGACAGCATTACCAGAAGATGGGACAGAAATGGATAAATAGACAGTATTTTAACTTAGCAGCATCTCATGCTGGGGAAGCCTCTGTCTGTTTGGCAAGGGAGAGGTAGACTCATCTTGGATCCGTATGCATATGCTCTTGTATTATGCAAAATCATTCACTAAAGCTTGTTATAATTTAAACTGAACAAATCCTGAGTTTATTTCTCTGATCTTCCAGTAAACGAACACGTTTCAGGGTGTAGTGACCATACAATTGGAGTCAGAATTAGAGTCTGGCGATTTTGGGCCAGATCCGATCATCGGTCACATTTTTAGTATAAATTCCTTCACCATCCAGTAGTTGTTGAGTAATTTCACTCAGGACCAAAGTGGTGGATCGGCAGACAAACCCACTCACAGACTAGTTTTGCATTGCCAGACCTATTTCCACAGCGCACCAGAGGAAGGTCTGGCAACAGGAGCATACACTCCTGGATAGGAGAAAAGGTCAGAGGTTGTTAGAATTTCTTTAACGCAATCGCAATCGTCTTGGGCGGCGCTAAGCTCCGGACACAGCGACAGTGGCTCTGCTAAATAGTCTCGGGAATGAATTTGTTTTGCAGGAACATTTGCACCACACAAAAAAAAGTGTGTAACTTTTTTATATTAATTAAAGTCTGTTTCATTCAAGCCATTGCCAAATGAGTTGATACAAAGCTAATTATGACTTTCAGCTCCACCAAACTCTCTCTGTATTTCTAAGTATAGTTATGTTCAGAAAATTGGCGTCGAAGATAATAATCTCTTCTGAAGAGTCCATAGTTTTTTTTAATCCTCCGTGTCCTCCTCAGTTATAAGCAACTGTGTGGAAGAGGGGTGGGGGTGGTGCACAAATCCGGAAGGCTTGTATCATGTGGATGTGCCAACAGTTTTGTTGTCATTTTTTCAGAATTCCTCATGGGGAAGACAGAAACTACGCACTAGCTTTAGAGAAGTTAGATGTTCACATAATACAGTAATGTGAGCTATTTCTATTAGCTGGACACATGGTTAAATGTAATTTGCTCTTACCAGTGTACTGGCGTGTGTATTTTGTCCATAGCAAATCTCCGCCAATAGGCCCCACAATGTCCCAGTTAGAGAGTAAATGCCGTAGTATTATATGCACTGCAGGCTCATATGATGGTTCTCCTGAGATCCTGTAGCTGTAAAAATGGATATAATGGCTGTAGTTCATCATGTGTATTATCTTATGACACATCCGAGCGCTGTATACTGTAAAGCATGTAACGTAGATGTAACGTTATTAATGTCTCTGTTCCCAAACTGCCGCCAGCTATCGGCTAGTAGGTAACTGTAGCGGTAGCTAGTAGAACGACATAATGAACGTATATCGGCCCCACGGGACTTCGCCCAGCTAAGTCCCTCGCACTGCAGGCTCAGTAATGCGAGCTATTTCTATTAGCTGGACACATGGTTAAATGTAATTTGCTCTTACCAGTGTACTGGCGTGTGTATTTTGTCCATAGCAAATCTCCGCCAATAGGCCCCACAATGTCCCAGTTAGAGAGTAAATGCCGTAGTATTATATGCACTGCAGGCTCATATGACGGTTCTCCCAAGTTCATGTAACTGTAATATTGGCTATATGGCTGTAATTCATCATTTGTATTATCGTATAATACATCCGAGGGTTGTATGCTGTAAAGCCTATAACATGGATGTAACGTTTATTAACGTCTCTGTACCCAAACTGCCGGGGCTATCGGCTAACGTTAGTAGCTAGCTAACGTCAGCGGTAGCTAGCTAGTAACACGACATAATAAATACATTTCCTTGGTTCTCTTAATACACCCATCATTTTTTTAGATAAGCATTAAATGATGAAAACAATGTTTAATGTTAGTAACGTTTTTAGATGAACGGTGAGCTCTCCAGGTATACTTGTTTCTATATCCACAAGAAACAAGCTCATGGACTCACACAAACTGTCGCTAGTGCGCATGTCCATGGTGATGTCATGGGCCAGTCAACGCGAAGATCCGTCAGTGTGCCAACTTAGCGACTTTTTTCATAAAAGCGACTAGCGACAAATCTGACGACTTTCTGTAGAAAAGACACTAGTATTCTCCGGTGAGCATGCAAAGGGATTTCTCTCTTGTGGCCGTGAAAACAGTCTCCTCTCTCTTCTGTTCTGTGACTGAGGAGCAGCCCCTCCCCTCTCTCCTCATGAGCAGAAGCACTGAGCAGGCAGTTATGCTGCGTTCCAGACACAGTTTTTAGCCCGTAAGTTACGACTTCAAGTCACGACTCGCGACTTGGTAGCGTTCCAGGCAAAGTCACCACAAACCCTTCTAGCTAGCGTTAGCTAGCGGCTACCTAACGTTGACGTTAGCTAGTTGAAGTTAACTATCTAGGTTACTTTACGTTGCCTATTTATGTCTATTTATTTCTACTTATCACTGTTAATAAACGGCGTCTGTACAGCATCAACGGGGGTCGCCATTGTTGTTTATGTGTGTGTGTGTGACGTCAAAAACTGTAACTGGGAGTACAACGATCTGGTACGAGTTCACGGGTAGTAGTTACGGGTTTGACTGCCGTTCCAGGGCACTTTCACGGGTAGAAGGTTGTGAAAACACGAGTTACGGGTTGCCTGGAACGCAGCATTAGAAGGGGAGAGGGGACAGGGTGCAGGGGCCAGTGTAGGTAGGATTGGGTTTTTATTTTTATGATTCCAATGCCGAACCGGTACTTTTAAAACTATTCCGATTCCTAAAACGATTCTTGAAGAACTGAAAAATGACATAAAAAAAGGCTTTTTTATGGAGTTTTTTTTAAATTGAAAATGATTTAAATTGAACAATATATTAACGTTTTAAAGTACTTAAATATATAATAAGCAAACCTAAGTCACCTAACACATAACTACAATAATTTAACAAATAACAGTTACACTATTAACAATATTAACAGTATGCCAACCAGCTTCAAACTTTAGCAGTTCTTTTGCAGAAAAATGACTGTCCGGAGCGACAGAGGGAAAATATTTCAGTCGGAACCGAAATTTGCGTTCTAATCCGGTCCGAATTCTACCATTTGCGTAGGAACTGGTTCCATAGTGGAACCGGGTTTCGGTACCCAACCCTAAGTGTAGGTAAAAGAGACAGCGGGACACAAGGGGAGAAAGACGCTGCTGAGCTGGCCTGGTCCTGGGCAAGCAAGAATGTTTTTTACTTCAAATATAGGCTACCTAAGTAATTATTATTATATTATATAAATTCCTTTAGTGAGTTTGTGATTATTTGGCTAAAGATTTCTATTTCTTTCTATCTACCTTTTGGAGCTGGTGCTAGCTACTTTCATTGGAAAAGAGTTGGCAACACTGAGATCTGTGTATTTGTTTTTAGATCCATGACTGCTTTAACTGCTTTATAAACAATTATTTTAATATAATTTTTTTTTTTTTTTTTTTTTTTTTTTTTTTTTTTTTTTTTTTTTTTTTTTTTTTTTTTTTTTTTTATTTTTTTTTAAATTTTTTTTTTTTTTTTTTTTTTTTTTTTTTTTATTTTAAAATTTTTTTTTTTTTTTTTTTTTTTTTTTTTTTTTTTTTTATTTTTTTTTTTTTTTTTTTTTTTTCTTTTTTTTTTTTTTTATTAATTTTTTTTTTTATTTTTTTTTTTTTTTTTTTTAAAAAAATTATTTATTAAAAAATTTTTTTTTTTTTTTTTTTTTTTTTTTTTTTTTTTTTTTTTTTTTTTTTTTTTTTTTTTTTTTTTTTTATTTTTTTTTTTTTTTTTTTTTTTTTTTTTTTTAAAAAATTTATTTTTTTTCTTTTTTTTTCTTTTTTTTTATCTTTTTTTAAAAAAAATTAAATAATTATTAAAAAAATAATAATTTTAAACCTTTCCCCCCACATCGCTTATTTAATAAAAAATTTTTTTTTTTTTTTTTTTTTTTTTTTTTTTTTTTTTTTTTTTTTTTTTTTTTTTTTTTTTAATTTTTTTTTTTTTTTTTTTTTTTTTTTTATTTTTTTTTTTTTTTTTTTTTTTTTTTTTTTTTTTTTATTTAAAAAAAAAATTTTTTTTTTTTTTTTTAAATTAAAAAAAAATTTTTTTTTTTTTTTTTTTTTTATTTAAAAACTTCAAAAAATTTTTAAATTTTTATATTTTTAAATTTTTAAAAATTTATTTTTTTCTTTTTCTTTTCCTCAAAACTCAAACTTTTTTTTTTTTTTTTTTTTTTATTTTTTTTATTTTTTTTTTTTTTTTTTTTTTTTTTTTTTTATTTTTTTTTCTTTTTTTTTTTTTTTTTTTTTTTTATTTAAATTTTTTTTTTTTTTTTTTTTAATATTTAAAATTTAAAATTTTAAAAAAAAAAAAATTTTTTTTTTTTTTTTTTTTCTCGCGTTGTCCATTTTGTGCGTTTCGCCACCGAAACAGGAAGTGGGTGTAACTTGAGTGTACATTGTCCGATTACTTCGAAACTTTTCAGGATTCATAAGAGTCCAACCCTGAGGACAAATACAGGCCGATATTTACTTAAAGTCATAGCGCCCCCTAGCGGCAACAGCAAGTAGGCCTAAAAGTCAAGGTGCTATACTTTAACGAACTCCTCCTAGAGATTTCATCCGATGGACTTCAAACTTGGTCTGTACCATCCCAACACCTTAAAGATGAAAAGTTATTAAAAGAAAAACTTTCCGTCAGACGGTGTGGGCGTGGCGGCCATTTTGAGTGTTTAGCGATGAACAAAGAAGTTGTTGTAACTTGAGTGTACGTTGTTGTACCTGCCCGAAATGTCTCAAGCTTGACAAGGGTCCAGGCCTGAGGACACCTACAGGCCAAAATTGACTTTTGGTCATAGCTCCCCACGCTGGCAACAGGAAATGCGCCTTATATGACAAACATCATCCGATTTACATGAAACTTATGTGTGGTCAACATGTGATACTGAGCTGCCCCTATAATATGACCACGCCCACTTACTCAGGCCACGCCCATTTTCATAACATTTGAGCCGTTTAACGTAGTCTTATATGAGGTGTCATTGAACTCAGCAGAGTTCCTTCTTCATTGATGATGGTTTGGCCCACCCCCTATACTTAAGCCACACCCCCTTTCATAACATTTCGACCGTTTAAGGTATACCCTTGTGTGAGGTATCATTGAACTTAGCAGAGTTTCTTCTTCATTGGTGATGGTTTGGCCCGCCCCCTATGCTTAAGCCACCCCCCCTTTCATAACATTTCAACCGTTTAAGGTATACCCTTGTGTGAGGTATCATTGAACTCAGCAGAGACTTCCTTCTTCATTGGTGATGGTTTGACCCAACCCCTATGCTTTAGCCACGCCCCTTTTCACATCTAATGAACTCGTTGAACTCAATGGGGAGTTCCCTTTTCATTGTTGACGATTTGTGGCGTCTGAGTGCCGCAAGCAGCGGCGTCCGCCGGTAACCCCGACACGCGCGGGCCCGTCCATTGGTGCTCGCAGCTTTAATTATTTTTTGATCCCGTTTGAATTGAGCCATGGATTACAAATATGATGTTTGTGCTGCTCTCCTTGTGTGCGTGCATGTACACAATTCAGCAGTAAGCCAAACTCCATTCAAATGAATACGGGAGTCAGGATATAGCGTCCAAGCTCCTGGTGATTTATTTGGCGTCACGTCATATAGAGTATGAATAGGAGTGAAACTGTAGAACATAAACAAAAATATACAATAAGCAAGATGCACAGTCAAAGTATACACTGTAGTGTAAACTCCACATAGCTACTATGCATCAGTTGTATAGTGATTTAAGTATACAATATACATGCCATGCAGTTAAGTTGATAACTTGCTAACGTACATATGGTTTAGCTTACGATTTACTAATTTACAAAAATAAAGCTTAGTAAAACATTCATCACAAAAATAATGTCAAGATATTGTTCTATGGTCTGTCTTAAACTAATACTTACAGACGATGCTTTCGAAGGCATAAACAAAGGAAGGATTGCAGCAGATAAGATGTGAGTCCATTCAGCAAAAATACAGCTGCATGCTACAAACTAAAATGGCGGACTTCCTGTTCTGGGTCAAAGTGCATATCAAACTAAAAGAAATTTAAAGGCCCGGTAGAGCGTTAATTTACTAAACCTGAAGGCAAAACAATGTTTGTCAATTTAAAACATTATTTTTCAACCGAAGAAAGTCTCAGTTTATTGTTAAACTGTTGAAGTATAAGACTGTGAAAATACATAATTAGAAAGACTACAAACTTCATAGATGACGTCTCTCTGAAGCTACGATGTCTCTGTGTATCGTACTGGGGATGTAACGTTACTCTAATGAGAAGAGGATCTCGCTTGTTCTTTTGCTTATCTGCTGAAAACACTTCACTGAATAAAACACAGCAGTTAAGATATGTTACATGTGTTGTGGAACAGAGCTAAGCTAGCTAGCTAGCGAGCAAACCAAGCATCAAGCTAGGTGAGGTAGATTGTGTGAAACGGGAGATGTAGTCCACTGAGCGGTTTCACACTAAACTAAGTGGTACTACGACAAACCTACAGGTAACTGAGACTTTCTTTGGTTGAAAAATTATCTTTTAAATTGACGAACATCATATTTGTAATCCATGGCTCAATTCAAACAGGATCAAAAAATAATTTGCTTCTCGCCGTTCACTACCGTTCATATTTTTTCCGCGTTTAGGTCCCATGAGGTCCACCGGAAGGGGCGGGACTTTGGCTCTCTATTAGAGAAAAGAATCACTTCCTCTGATGTTTAAAGTGAATAAAATAGCTTTGCCAGCCTACTTACTTGAGTTTCACAACTACACATATCCTCTACAAGTACAATTGTGGCTGTATTATTTGTTTCCCCATCAACAATTGCTCTTAAGAAATGTTATATTTATTGTTTATTGCCCCCCCCCCATCTATTAGATGACATTTACGCCCATGACCTGAGCTAAACAGGTCACATCACCTGCTAAACTTATTCCAAACAACACAACTCTTCACACATGTCAAAAAAGGCTCAGTGCTGCCAAACACTATGGACAATCCTCACTGAGAAAACACACACTGTCACTCAGATACTTTTTCAAATGTATGGGCCAATGAGTCAGGCCCGTAGCCAGCCTAATTTTTTTTAAATATGGACCTTTTTGCAGTTTTTCCTTCATCTTGTATTTAATTATGAGGTTGAAATAACTTATTTTGGATACTTCATGCACGGATATTTATTATAACATATTGCATTATGTGTCAATTATTGTTACCAACTTCATTTTATTTGACCACCGACGCATTTAACAATCTGTATATAATAAAGCATTCCAGATGCTTTTTTTTTTTTTTTTTTTTTTCAATCTTGTTATTTTTTAAATGAACGATTTAGCTAACTGATGTTTGAGTGAAGACAGGTGGATTGATTATGGATTGATGGAATACAGGTGTGGCAGAGCAACCTGATCTCACAGAATTCCGTAAAATGAACACGGGCCCTTAACTCTAAATCCGTTGCAGTTTCACGGAATTGCAACAAAATCCGTTAAACTGCCACGGAATAATTCCGTTAAATGAACACGGATCGCCAACGGATCGTCAAATTCCGTGATGGGCTCACGGAAGAATTCCGTGAAATGAACACGGATTGACAAAAAAGAAACACAGGCTTACGTGACACGCAAGAAGAACGGAGCGGTTGGGTTCAGGAAAAGGTCGTGGGTGGGCTTACGGTTCTGTGACACACGCGGGACATGCTTATAAAAAAAAACAAAAAAAACACAACTGACAAACGCCACACGCGGGACGCGAACTCCGGTCTCCTGGGTGAAAGTCCTGTGTTTTACCCATCCACTACCCCAACCAACCTCCTGACACGGAATTCCGGCCTTACATACTGCTCACTACCGTGCTACGTCATCTTCTCATTGACTTTACATTGGCATTGTTTTCCGTGGTGGCCACACGGAATTTTCACACATTCCGTACCACCACCACGGAATGAACTGTTACCAGTCCGTGCCCATTTCATGGAATTCAGTGAGACCAGTCTGGGCAGAGAGACCAGGGGTCTCATTTATAAACGTGGCGTACACAAAACGGGGCTGAAAACGTGCGTACGCCACTTCCCACGCAAAGGTTATGATTTATAAAAAACAAACTTGACGGGAGAATGTGCGGTCCTCCACGCAAACTCTGACCCATGCGTACGCACATTTTGGAGACAAAATAGGAATTGGCGACGCAGATGGTGAGGTGGTGAACTGAAGTCAGACTGCAGAAAGTACATGTGGGAATAAGGGTTAGGCTACTCTTAATATGTTTAAGTATTAAAAAATAATGCCTCACGCACATTTCTTCACACCATATGAAGATTAAATCCAGCAGTGTTATTTGCGCTTGTACTGAGTGATAATTGTTCCATAAACACCTCAAACTCAAATCTTAAATAAAAACTCATTCTTAATATTTAATCAGCAGTCTCGCCGTCACATTGTCCGCTACGGAGCGCAGGAGTAGGAGATGGCCCGACTGTATGGAATACATGATAGCATCAAATACCCTACCATTAGATAACTGCACAACACAGTGTAAATAACTAAATATCTGTCTTTAAAACTGTGCATAGATCATCAAATGTCAAAGTCTGGAAATACAGCCGTTAAGCTCTCGTGCAATCGTTACGCTCTATGTCCTTGTTATCGGTCTAAAATTTAATACTGTTTATAACAAACCCTGTATGAAGAAAAGTGTGTTTGCCTATTACATTTCGATTTCAAATTGTCGCCAATTTGGGCTTTTGGGCGCACGTACGCTTATAGTAAGGATCCTATGCACAGTTTTATAAATGAGACCCCAGAGCAGTGAAAAGGAGACACGGAGAACAGACAGGGGAAGACACGACGGAGAGCAGGAAGGAACAACAAGGGACGTAGGGGTAAAATGTGGGTCTCAGGTGGCGTGGGATTCGTGGTGGAGAGGGACCGAGAACAGGACTGGAGGTGAGGCTGGACGAGAGGACGATCAAGATCTGCGAGGCCGGTGCTGACGCTCTATGGGCGTACAGGAGGATTCGGCGCAGTGAGACGTGTGGTTGACAGCAGAACGGAAACGGAAACAGAGCAGATGGTCAGAGAGGAATACCACCCCAACTACGGAGCGAGAGGGACCGAGAGACCGGACAGGGACACAGACGAGGAGGCAGAGGTCAGGGAAGCAGTGGACCGGGAAGCAGAGGACGCGGAGATGAGCATACAGGCTGAAGCATTGACAGCCGTGACGACCTGAAAGTGCAGGCGAACGAGCGGTGGTGCAGCTTGGGACGCATTGGCAGAGGCTGAAGCAGGGGATGCAGTCACCTCAATGAAAGATTCAACGCCTGTGTATACAGATAAGTAAAGGAAAGTCCGCTAGCTATCTGCTCCGGGCGTAGGGAAAAAGAACTGTTGTGTGTTACGCTTGACTAAGAGCTATTTTTATTTCCTCCCCCCAGCGTCTCCAGTGTGGGTAGCCTAACGCAACGTGGAGTGGCGTAAGCGAAGACGAGCCCAGGCCACCCCAGACGGAATTGGCCGCCCCTCTCGAGACCTGCGTATTTGAACAGACTGTCACATATACTTGGAGATTGTGGTGGAAGTTCGGATTGACCTCATCGGACCTTCTCCTTTTTTATTACCTCTTTTTATATTTGGAGAACTGTTTTTATCTTCTTTTACCTAGATTTAAATAAAGTGTTTTTAATTTTTTAAGTGGTTTTGGGGTCCATTTCTATCAGTGGAAACATTTTGCTGTTATTTTAGTTTAGAATAGGAGCTACACTAGTGACACATGCACACCTCAAACATTTTGCTATGAGTGCATGAAGTTAGTTGCGTGGATTGTTGATACATTAGACATTAGATTGTTAAATGTTGCGTGCCAGTTAACAGAGCTTGAGGTCGATCACAGTTTTACTGATGCTAAAATGGAGAATATGCATTGTGCATACATCACACAGAGTGATTAGCAGCTTCTTTTGGAAGTTTGAAGTGAAACACATTATTTGTAAGAAACACGGCCCCTGTAATCAAACAGCTAGAAAAAACGTTGCAAACAATTGCGGACCGACTAAGTAGCCTAAAAATAGACATTATGTGACCACTGACTCTTTTTTAAAAAAAAGTAAAAAAGGGTTTTTTTTTTGTTGTTGAAAAAAAAAAAAAAAAAAAATAAAAAAAAAATTTAATTTTTTTTTTTTTCGCAATTTCTCACTGTTTTATTATAGCGGCCGAGTTTGCTTCTTCACATATATGCTTTGCTTCCTCGTATATGTACATAGATAAGTAAGAGACTGAAGAAAGTGGACTCTGAAGAAACTATGAAGATAATTAAGTGATAAATTCAATGTACACTGTAAACATGACTGTAACATAAAATATCAGGTCAAAAACCATTGAGGTGTCCTCTCCCTGTTGTTTCATGAATGTACAATAGTCTGCACTATATAGTTACTTGTTCAGTGAACTAAAATTTGTGAGGATTGTACAGTTAGGATAGGTTCTTATAATTGTACAAACCAAATTATAGTTCACTGGACAAAATACAAATTGTGTGCTAAGAATGACAAATACAATGCACATGGAAGAGTAATATACATGATCCTTTACTGTTAAAGAATAGAAAAATAAATAAATCAACTAAGATGTATTGGTCTCAGACTAGTCTGCCGTTGTTAGAACCATTATAGAAGCACGTATATAGGACTTTACAAGGCGTACTGCCCTTCATCACATTGAAAACACATTTGCATCTTCATCAGCCTTTTCTAATTATTTCAACAACTGCTGTAATATATTCACCTAAACTTCTAACAACAATATGAACAGCAGGCTTCATAAACGCAATTTAACAGCACCAACGACTGTCACATGAATACGTTTTAAAATAATGGTCATAATGTTAAAATAACCGAACAGCAATATGTACCTGTATTATTTTAATGCAGACTAATAATAATAAGGTAAAACCGCTGCTGAGTGAACAGAAAACGCCCCAGGATTAATAAATCCTGGCTGTTAGCCTGGTCAGGAGCAGGCTTAGCCTGGCTCCGAACTCCTACGTACTTCCACTCAATTTTCATTTTCCATCAGTACACCGTCTGGGTTTGCGGTATATTCTTGGGTTTTCTCCGGCCAAATCTTAACCAGTCCAATCAGCGTACAGAGGAGGGAGTGGCTGAGAACGATGACGTTGAGGTCGTGCGCTAGTTTGATCGACGGCGAAGAAAGATGCGAGCGAAGCCATTTGGTCCGTTGTGGCAACGCTGCCGAATATCCAGAAGTTAAAGCCCGAGCAAGATCAATCTTTGCTGAGTTTTGTTGGTGGCCATAATGTTGTGGCCCTCCTCCCCACGGGATTCGGGAAGAGTTTGATTTTCCAGCTCGCTCCGTTAGTGGTGAAGGAGGCGGACGCTAGCGATGCTAAGCCGACTTCACGACCAAACGTTAGCGATTGGTTATGGCAGATCCAGAGTGGCTCTGGGCAGATCCAATAGTTTTAAACTTCAACAGAGTACCCGCCTTCAAGGAAGTTAACACTTGTCAATGGAGAGAGGCCAGACTCTCTGTACTAATGAAATGTACCAGAGTCTGGTCGGACTGGGCTAGAGCAGGCTAGCTGCATAGAATAAATCTCCGTGGTAACTTAGGTGCTTCTGCTTTCTTGAAACCGAGTCAAGGCGCTAGTCATCCAGGATAACTGGGAAATCCCAGCTTAATCTGCTATCTAGGTTTTGTGAAATAGCCCTTGGACATATTGGTATCTTTGCTCCTTTACCTGTTCACTGTTCACTGTTGTGCTGACAGAATTAACATATATCATTATCAGCCAGCACTCTTATCTTTAATCTCGCTCAGTTTTGTATTGTATCTGCATTCTTGACAAGGACCATGTCAACTATAGAATTTTCCCGCGCATCTGAAAATATACTTCCTCTTCCTCCTGATGGAGGCAAACGTTGGGTCCTGTTGTAAAAATATATTTTACACTTAAGAACTGTTAGTATGTATCTGTCTAAATAAATCACTGTAATGTTATCATTTACTGTTAGGATGCAACTCTCACCTGTTTGTTTGATGGAAAATTCGCATTGCAGATGCCACTGTGGAAATTTGCAGATTGGGTTGCACCCTCAACCCTTCTTCTCTCAATGAGAGACCATGATTCACATCAAGGTCTATAAGTGTAGCCCTTATTTCATCGGAAATTACAGCTCTCTTTGTCTTCTTTGTCTTCCTCCGCGCATCCGCCCTCTCCCTGCCACTCTTCTCCCTCCACCAACATGTCTTCCTTGGTCCATTTCCCAAAAAAATGAGCTGAGCTGAGAAGTGTTCACTAACAAGTCTAAAACAAGACCCTTGCTTAGGGTTTCAGCTGAAAGTTTTGAATGTGTGGGTAACAATTTTGACAGCAGTGTGTTAGCATTTAAATAAAGTGCTGTAAGTCCACAGTGTTGTGCAGGTTGTGGTTAAAGCTGTGGGATAAGTGTGTAGAGTTTTGAAAACCGTGTTTAGGCAATGAAAAACAAACTAGAGTTTAGTGCACATGAACTGCTGCTGTGCAGACTGTAGTTAGTTTTGCACACATGGCTCCAGTTGTGCCCACTCTTGTTTGTCTTGATAAAACTGTAAACAGAGATTCTGTTTCTTGCTCCGTGAAAAATGAGCTTCTTCTCTATACCGATGTGACTCCCACCTGACAGTACAGCATAATGTTTTGTCTGACTTTCCATTGACTTCCACAGTGTTTAGCATCACTTACACCGACCATAGTTTGGGGGTCACTTTGCCTGCAGATCAGTCAGGACAACATAGATATAAAGTGCAATCTAAATTTTATTAGCCAATAACAGAGCTCTTATTTTCAACTCTGAGGAAATCCACCTCCTGCCATGATTTCATTGAAATTGAACTGAAACCTGGCCTGTAATACGCCCACACACACACACACATACATGCGCACACAAACATAACACCCACACTGGAGTATCTAAATGTGGCGAGAGGATGACTGACAGACTCCATCATCAGCATGATAGGCCCCTGACAGCATGTCAGACACAGCTGAAATGACCCGCCCAGGGTAAATGATAATATGCTAATAATACCCTTCCAAACTAAAAGACAATTTAAGGGACAAAATGGAGCGACAGAGAGAAGACAGACAGACACAGCAGCTGTGTTTTCAGCCAACTAAAATTTTAGAGAGCTTTGGAAATGTCACAAAAATAAAATGCTAAACATGGTGATTTCTCCAGCTGAGTTGAAAGTAGTACTGACAAATTGACATTTTCACATTACTTTTGTTCAGACTCAAATGTCATACTTTTCATGATCATTAGAAAAGCATGACACAGCTAACAACATACGTTTAGATTTATTGAAATGTTGTCTGTAAAATATCTAATGTATTTGCTGTGTTAGTCCTACATTTAAATGACAGATGCAATCTCGTTTGTAATTCTCGCAATACTTCACTTGCCTCAAGCAAGCCTGAAAAAATACTTGCAAATTTGATATTTTTCTTAGATCTAAATTTTAAGTCAGTCTTGATCTAGTCTATATCCTTGACGTTCCACTTCCGGGATTGCTCCGTTTCCATCGGAAAATCCGCCCGATTTCACTCATTTAGGCCGGATATCCATTGCCTTGGGCTTCCTTTGTGTTCACATTTTAAACTTTGGACTATGGTTAACTGCTCCTCAGATCTCTGCAGGGTAGATCCAGACAGCTAGCTAGACTATCTGTCCAAGCTGAGTTTTCTGTTGCATGGTTAAAATAACTTTTGAACGCACACGTTCCACCAAAACAAGTTCCTTCTGAGCCTATTTTGCAGCGGCACCACAGCTTTTCTCCAGTGCTTAGCACCGCCCAAGACAACTGTGATTGGTTTAAAGAAATGCCATTAACCCGCCCGCTCTCCTCCCCCCCCCCCCCTGTGTGGGGGGAGAAACCCTCCCCTCCTCTTTTTTTTGGGGGGGGGTGGGAGTAGTCTTGATGTCATTACCTAGATCTTGCATTAAACTAATTGGATGGAAAGGTGGATACATGAGGGAGACAAGTGACGAAAAACAAGAAGAGGGGATCAGATTCTCACATCAGTGTGTGTGCGTGCTTGCTTGCGTGCGTACATGCGTGTGTGAGACACCAAGATTAGCATTAGAGAACCCAGGTCAGCTTGTAAATATAGACTAAGAGGTGGATTTCGATCTGGTGGACAGGTTTATTGGCACAAAAAGTTAACAGATTATTTAGCCAGAGCAGGCAACAGCAGACAAACATTTTGAAGAATTATATAACTTTACAGTATATCAAGGATATCGGATGTCTGTTGTCTTTCAACTATCTCGAGAACATCATCAGATGTACTTCACATTTGGCTTCCTGGGTAACCAATGAACATGCCGTTTGGAATTTGGAGCAGTTTGGACAGCGTTGGATACTGGATGTTCATAAACTGTGAATAAAACTAAATGGCGGAACAATAAAGTTTAAGGGGGGAAAAATTGCTGGCATAATGCTGCCCTCACTTTTTCCGTGTCTTCCCTTCACAATAAAAGCCCAGCTTAAATTCACTCAGAGCATTTCGTTAAGAGGAAACTCAATAAAAAGGCAATTTTGCCGAAGCTACAAGCAGCAATACCACAGGCCAATTCGAAACATATTGAACGGGCAGTACACTAATGAAAATAAATGACACAATCCAAAATGAGAGGCAGCCTATCTACTGTACTACAAATACATTAAACACCCAGGTAAACAGGAAGACAAGATCAATATTCCATATAAAAGAAAAGAAAAGAAAACAATGTTATAAGGGAAGAAGGATTTGGCAAAACAGCAGTGGCAGGTTCCCTAAATATGAACAGAGACAATGTTATTTCAAGCCTCATGCATTTAGGACTTGCCTCTGTCAATTTACCCTATTGTATTGAATATTGTTTCAGGCTATGCTTACCCATGGCGGGTCAGCGTTCTCAAACCCTCTGTCAAAACAGACACACAGGAAGGTTATTTTGACAAATGCATTCTGTCTCAAGAAGTATCCTTTTTCCACTTGAGGTCTATTGCAAAATGGAAACATTATCTTACTTCTAGAGAGTTCTTTAGTGCGTAACTTTTTGATGTTAATGAATGTCCGTTACATTCAAGACATTGCCAAATGAATATCTACAAAGCTAATCGAGACTATGAGCTTCACACAACTCTCTCTGTATTTCTCAGTATGACTATGTTCAGAAGATTGTGTTGTCCGGTGACTTTCCGCTTAGAAACTCAAGTGAAGATAATTACCTCTTCTGAAGAGTCCATCATGTTTTTATAATCCTCCGTGTCCTCTGTGGTTACTAGCAACTGCGTGAGAAGGGGTGGGGGTGGTGCGCGATCATGTAAGGCTGTATTATGTGGACGCACCGACAGCGTTGTCATTACTTAGAATTCCTCATTGGGGAGACAGAAACGACTCACTATACTGCCCTGCAAAGGCAAAAAACCGATCGACAAAAAGTCTTGATTTTAATAACTTTTCATCGTTAAGGTCTTGACATAGCAAACACCAAATTTGAAGTTGATCGGATGACGTCTCTAGGACGAGTTCGTTAAAGGATAGCACCTTGACTTTTGGGTCTACTTCCTGTTGCCACTAGGGGGCACTATGACTTTGAGCCAATATCGGCCTGTAGATGTCGTCACAGTTGAAGTCTTATAAATCCTAAAAGGTTTCGAGCCAAATGTACAATGTACACTCAAGTTACACTCACTTCCTGTTTCAATAGTGAAAAGCACAAAATGGCCGCCCCGCCACGGCCAGGCACTATGACGTAAAGTTTTTCTTTTAATAACTTTTCATCTTTAACGCCTTACGATGACACAGACCAAATTTGAAGTCGATCGGATGAAATCTCTAGAAGGAGTTTATTAAAGTACTACATGTGGAAATGGCCAAAATTTCGAACTTTCAATTAAAAATGGCGGACTTTCTGTTGCGTAAAGCGTATGGTTCCAATGAGCTTTTTTGTATGTCTTGACATGCTACATATGTGTACCGCGTTTCGTTAGTCTATGTTAAACGTACTGCAGGGGCTCAATTTTTTTAATTTTGTAGAGGGCGCTAGCGAGCCATTTTTGTGCGCCTATTCCCGAAACCATTAAAATACGCACATTTTCACCAGGCCTGATGCGACTGCCAAAGTTTGAGGATGCTAAGCCCCTCAAAAAAGGCGCTCGGGCCCTAATGAATACAAAGGTATATTTATTTAAATGCAAGATATAGAGTAATAATTCATTAAACATTATACCAAGACATTAGGGATTAGAGACTGTTCATTCCTCATCCTCCATGTTCACAGGCAGCGAGACCCAGAAGGCCCTTCTGCTGGAAGTCATAAGAAGACACAGGTTTTTAATAATTTCAATCTACTTGCCCTATTCAATTCCCCGGTCATGTGACCTGAAGAGAGAGTGTACATTCATGCTGAACTTCTTCTGGAGAAAGTCCAATTCAATGAAGCTTTCATCTGTGGGTGAGCTTGTAAAATAAACTCCTTGACCAACGTCGCAGCTGAATTTCAGCCATTTCGCTCAACTTGTGGGCCATCTTGACCTTCGTGGTGGAATGGCCATCCCTCCAATTCAGTACATTGGCAATTTTCATATGTAAAGCCTCCAGTTTTCCGGAGTTGGAAGTGGCCACTACACTAAAAAAAATCCTCATAGTCATAGACAGCACCGCCAGGCCTCTTTATGGCTCTACGCCATGGTGAAAACTGTCAGCGCTCGTGAAGGTGTGTCCCTTTTCAAAGTACGTCAATGTGATATCCTCCCTTTCCGAGGTGGCAGCATTGATGGCGCAGACTAATGTACTCAACAGACACCAGTTCTTGTTCTGGGATGCACAATTGTCCACCCAGAAGATGCTTGTGTCTGACATCTCGCTCTTTCTCCAATGCCATCACATAAGCTGATGCTATTTCTTGAGCACTTCTGCCCGTCATGCCCTCATGCCAGACCACAGAGATGGTGTGTTTTTAATTCCCTTTCTTCCCCACTGAGGCAAAGGTCTCATGGTATGCCACTATACGCCGGGTGAAGATGGCAGTTTTAAGGTCCACACAGCTTTTTTGGAGGTCCACACTCCTCACTGATGTGTCTCCCTGCCAATCCTTCTCTGTGTCAGCCTGATATGCGAGTTTGCATATTGCAAGCAGTCCATGACATCGTTATCACAAGCATGTTCATGCTGTTCATGCATCAATCACTACTCACATTCCTCCTCTCCAAGCCTTGTGAAGCTGATGTTTTTTGCCACACTGCTTTGCGATATGTTTCGTAGGAGCACCTGTTGCCCTCTTCCAGCCAGTCTGCATATATCAGTTTGATGCTAATGTCACTATGGAGGTAGCGGCGATGGGGAGCATGTTCCCTCCGATAATGACTGACGGAAGACCAAGAAACAAGAAAAGACTCAGGGCCCTATCTTGCACTCAGCGCAATTGCCTTTGTACACCAACGCATGTATCATTCCTATTTTGCACCCGACGCACAGCGGACTTTTCCCTCCACAGACGCACGTCGGTAAATTAGGGAATGTATTTGAGCTCCCAGGGGCGGTTCAGCGAAAAGAGGAGGCGTGTTCCGGCACAAACGTTCTTTGGTGCTATTTTGCAGTTTCAGAAAACAATTCCGCCACTGACCAGGAAAAACCTGGTTTAAAGTCAGTGGCGCGTTATTCAGATGCTATTTTAGGGGCGCATGCTTGGCCATAATGTAGCGTTTGCACAACGCGCATACACCTTGCTTCCCTCATCTACACGGACGCAGCAATTCCTATTTTTGCAAACCATACATAATTACAAGGAAAAATATTACTGAAAATGCGCTTCAGGTGTTTGGATCGGTCAGGAGGCTACAGTACAGTCCTCAAAAAGTCGCAGCATTCTTTGTGGCTTATTGTGTTTTACACAACATTTCCATGAATGATGGATAAGGAGACGTGATGTTGAACTACGGTGGGATTGGACACTCCGGCGGGATCTGGTCCGGGAGTGGCAATGCGCTCCTGGTGGAGCGGGTGGACGGAGATGGAGTGGGGGGGAGGAGGAAGGGGCACAACAGGAGCAAGTGGTGCGTTTGGAGGCCCACACTCCATGGCTGCAGCAATCCTCTCCAGACTGTGGAGATATGCCCGAGAGGCCGCAGCAACATCGCCACCCGGTCAAGACGGGCATTTATTACTTTGCCGCATCCGCATATACATACATAGCAATCCGCCATGGAACAAGCGCGCCTGCTCTTAAAGGGAATGTGAGATGATGCTGTGATTGGTTTATTGCACGTTACGCCCAAACCACACCTAGCTACTTCCGACCGACCCATTTTAGATTTGCGTCGGGCGCAAGACTCATTTATCCCCCAATAGCAACAGCGCCCGAGATCCGCCCACAAAGCTACTTGCGTTTCACGTTTGATACTTGCGTTTCAGATTGTTAAAATAGGGCCCTCAATGTGATCCAACAATGGCTGCAAGTCCAGTTTGTTACCCGGTGTGTGTCTCCCTCTTTGATCCTTTGGGATCCCCTCATTTCCCATATCCCTTCTCATCACCGACAGGACCAGGCTGTCATTTGGTACCCCAAAGTGGCCAAAAAGAAATTCTTGCAGACCTGCTGTGGAAACCTGATCCTTATTTTTAAGCCTGTAAACAAAAGACCTGCTGCAGCGAATCGTTCCTTTTGGGACAAACAATCTTGCCGTTGGTAGCTGGGTTATGTTACAGAACATGCCCAAATCTTCTTTCGCCATTCCTCACTAAATCTCTCTGAACATTTTCTCCTGCATTTCTGGCCGCACGGCTCCCTCATCGGAGGGGCAGTGGTAGACAGGGCTCCGTTGGTGTTGGAGACAGGCAGACAGGCAGGCAGAGTGGCTGGGCCGAGGGCCCCGGTGGTGTTGTAGACAGGCAGATTCTGGATTACTGGAGAAATCCAGAAGCACATTTAAAGAGGTATCAGGTGTGCTGTTAAACAAGTCCTCTGAACCAAATTGCGGGAAACTGATGTCCAGACAGCTATCCAGGATTGCCCATGTTTTCGTATCATCTTCGCGAACACAGTAATCCTTAAAAGAGTCTGAAATTAAAATTATAATTAGAGAAATTATAATTAAAGACATGGAAATCTCAAAATTATGAATGTAAGACATTATGACATTAATTTGAATGAATACCATTGTCCAGAATGATCTTTTTTGTTGTGTTTGGCGCTTCTGGACCACATTGAATAGGCTTGTCCCTACGAGGTTCTGAAATGATATGAAACAAGGAGATGATTAATACTGGTATACTAGTCCTTCTATTAATAACAACAATTGCCATGAGCCAGAGGGGCCCACAGTCTGCAAATAGCCAATGCAAGTGGTAGTGACGACCCCCTGTGGCTCATGAACTATATGCCATCTAATGCACGGATGGCAGAAGTTACGTACATTTATATTAAAATTTCTTAGTTGATGCTTAGTTTGCCCAACACAACTAATTTAATATTTTGCATAGGGACCCAGACTGGTCTCATGGCAGTTAGTGATATGGTCACGTTATTGAATCTATTAAGTCGTGGACAGGACACGTAAATGTCGTTTTTTTCGTGTGGCGATTACGAATTTTAAAGCAATGTATTTCAATGGGAAGCATATTTCGTGATCACAGAACGATGACGGTAGCAAGTAGTATTGATAAGGCGAAAGCGCAGGGAGGTTGGTCGAGGTGGTGGATGGGTTAACACAGGACTTTCACCCCGGAGACCGGGGATCGTGTCCCGTGTGTTGCAGTTCCTTTCCTCGTTATTCTCTTCCTAACCACAACCGTCCCTCTGTTGTCGTCGTGTCCCACGTTTGACGGTTCCTTTCCCCGTTCTTCTTTTCCTAACCACAACCGTCCTGTTATTGTGGCGTTTCATTACCCCGTTGTTGTGTGCCCCTGTGCCCGGGGATCGCGTCCCGCGAGTGGTGGCCCGTCTCGTTGTGGCCCGTCTCATTGTGGCCAGCGTGCGGCGCCTCATTTCCCCGTTGTTGCGTTCCCCAGAGCAGGTTCAAAAATCGTGACCTGTACATGTTTAAAATTCGTGGCCTGTACACAAACATATTTCAATTCAATTTCAATTCAATTTTATTTATAGTATCAAATCATAACAAAAGTTATCTCGAGACACTTTACAGATAGAGTAGGTCTAGACCACACACTATAATTTCCAAAACCCCAACAATTACAGTAATTCCCTCAAGAGCAAGCATTAGCAGTGGCTATAAGGGTTAAGAGTTAAGGGCCACCAAACTGCTCAAGATGCACGGTCAACGAACACGACTTGGATTACTACTCTTTAATTCTGAGATAACATAGACAGAGTCGACTGAAAAAAAGTTGGATTACTTTCACCATTTAGGTTAGCCTACTTTGTACGGACATTAGCGATAACTAGCTTAGTGCTATTATGGATTTGTGTAAGATCTGACATGAACACTTGCAAGAAGGAAATATGGCTCACATATGGATTGCTGTGGATACAGCAGATGACGTACATTCCTATGGATTATATCTTCCAGAGATTATATCGGATTGCATGGAAAGGTAGGATGCCTGTGTATTTAATAATTGGTTTTCAGCATCTGATGTGAGGCTCCGCCAAGTGAGGAGGTGTGGCAGCATCAACGTTAGCGCTACGTGACACAGATTAAATTTAGCTAGCTCCGGGCTGTCACTGACATTGACAGATCTGAACCATCGCCATGAACGAAAATAACAACATTCATGACAACCTTTTATCTTGCATACCATCTAAGTATGGCTTGTTCACCTTGCTTTGTTTCTGATTGCATACTTGGAGCAGTTTGTCTGGCCCGCTAAGTGGTGCTATGTTGTGCTCGCAAGCTAGCTGAATTAAGCAGAATGCAATCGAAAATGTATCATGTTTTTAATCAAATTCATCATCTTTTTGGTATGTTCTTACCTTGCTCTGGATGTCTGGGTTTCAAGGCCATCTCCATCAACATTTTTCCACGAGAGTAATGGGCCATTACGCTATCACAGATTAATAATAATAAGTCTACACTTTATATCAAAGATGTGTTGTGTGTGTGTTACGTAGTTTGGTGACAATTAAAGAGCGGCTAACTTTGACAGTATGACAAAGCCAGAGTACAGTAACATCACGGCGGCACAGTAACATCTCTCTTGATGCCTGGCTAAACAAAGTCAGAACACCTTAACTTCTACAACTTCAGCGTGCCGGAACAAAGGCTAAGAGCCGTAACAACAGTTGCAGCGTTCTGCTGTGGTTTCTTGTATGGTTTTGGAAGTTACGGTTGTCATAGCCCTTTATTTTCTCATTAAAACAATCAAATTGACTCACAATATTTATTCACATGATAAAGGAGGTCTCAAACACCCCCCAAAAAAATGATGACATAACTCATCTTTGACCAAACATGATATTACGGCGTTTTGCCTTTGTAGGGCAGTATAGCTTTAACATGCTTTCTAAAATCTCCACAGTTCATATTGCACCTGCAGGCCAATCAGATGAATTAATCCTCGCCGTTCCACATTCCCAGTCAAAGTTCAAGGATGCACAGCTTTTTCCACGGCTGCTCACAGACTGTGGAACAGTTTAAATTCGCTGTCAGATCTTCCCCATCCATCGCTACGTCTTCATTATAAAGGGTAATTTCGTTTTTTATTCAACCTGGACCCTATTTCCCTATGTTTTTGTATGTAAGTGACTGATAGGAACAAAAATCTTTGAAATTGGTCCAGTATTAAGCGTGAACTCTGTAACTTGCAGCCAGAACCGTCACATGGGTTGTGCCAACTGTGTGACCGCATAGGGCCTCGTGCCTGCCTGGTTTGTAATCATGTAGTTTTTTTCCCTTTTTTTTTTTTTTTTACATTCAATATTTTGTTATGCTTGTTCTTGACTCGATAATGTGCTCTAAAATGAAGGAAAAAAATCCAAAAATAATTGTTTTCATTTATGATGTTACGCCATTACCATGGTGCAGCCTGTGAGAGTGCGAGCGAGGATGAAGGAGACAACAGAAAATAATGTCAGCTACACAAGAGCACGACCGGTTTTGCAAACACTGGACTGCAAATACTTTATTGTGGAGTTTGCAGGCAACAAGGCAAAGAAAGTGACTTTCACTTTATCCAGTATGGTAAGTCGGACGCTATATAAAGCTGCAGAAAACATATAAAGTGACATGCAGCTGAGCTGCCATGCTGTAGGTCAGACGGCCTATTATTCTGACTGCTAAATAGTCCGTTATCTCTCTTAACACCAAAATACAAATACAACTATCTCGGTGGCAATGCCTTTCCTCCTATCTATTTTGGCATGTATTTCAGCAACGTGGACAGAGGGCGTACGTCCACATTTAACACATGCACACACAGCAAGGCAAACAAAAACATGCACGTGCGCACACACACACACACACACAAACAAACACGCAAAATATGGCTATGTAGCTGCCTGAATAACGGCATTCACGATTTATGTCAATGAGCAGGGCCTCACACGTAAAGTTTGCGCGCGCATAGGCCCCCCCCCCCAGACCCCCACCCCCACCCCAGCTAGAGCTAAACCCACCAGACTCCATTTAAAAAAAGCAATACTTTAAGCGTGTATAGAGCCAACATATTTTCACATGTAAATCTGTAAACTTTTTTAATTTTAACTAAAACAAGAGTGTGATGGTTGGAAAAGTGAAAGATGACCCAAAACGGCATTTCATAGTTTTATTTTGTTTTTGTTGACTTTGAATGAAGGGTATTTTAAGATGCTAAAATTACTGTTTATTTACATGGAGTCTGGTGGCAATTTTGTGGATGTTTTTTATGTTTAAATAAAGGATCTTACTCTTTAACAGAAAGGTTGACATCCTTAGAAATCCTTATCATAATGTTGTCTGACACCTAGAATATTAATCTGAACCTGTCAGTGGCAAAACAAGCACTTTTGTGAAGGTAAATATAAGCTGGAGAATTGCCCTATTAACTTACATTGTAGCTTGTTTCACCGCTGCCGACTGCAGCAATCTCGCTTAATACTGGACCATTGTCAAAGATTGTTGTTCCCATCAGTCACATAGACACAAAAACATAGGAAATTAGGGTTGAAACAAAACCGAAGTTACCCTTTAAGACCAGTTTTCAACTGCTTTTTGTATTGACTTTATGATCGCTTTATTTTTTACTTATTTGTCTACTACACTTATTTGTTTTTCTAATTCCGCTGAACTTGACTTTTTACTGCAATACACCAACTGTCTGATAGGAATGTAAATTTTGAGAATGTGCTGCTGAAAAAGATCCTGTTTTGAATAAAAGTACAATATCAGTGTGATATATGAATCTCAGTCTACCCAGATTACTTAAAAGGAGGAAGGCACATATTTATTGGGTCAACACACAGGATAGACATAAGGACAAATAGGAAAGAAGGAGAAAGTGAAGAGCAAGTGAGAACAAAAGCCAGAACAGTGAGAAACCAAAAGACAAGGAAAGAAGAGATAAGAAAAGGAGGAATAAAGGAGAAAAAAACCCAGAGAAACACAGACTTAGAATGGTGGTAAGAAAGACCCAAGAAAAGGAGACCATAGAGAGGAGAGAGTTGTGTTTTATCGCCCCAGAGGCAGCAGCTTTCCTCAGATAAGAGACAGAAAACAAGCAGCAACTGGTAATTGTTTTGCGCGAGCAAGTCCCAAAGGCTTGATGGCAAGAAATCAGCATAAAAAGATAATTAAAAAGTTACTGTGAATGGCTGAGCCGCTCAGCCAGTTTATTTTTTGCAGAGCGGGGGATTGAGGTAGAGAGAGATAAAGTAGCAATCATGCCCAGGGCTGAACATATGGAGACCATGTCACAGTCCAGGCAGTCAAATGACGAGGGTTTCAAATCTGCTGTAGTTGCAAAGCAGAAAAATTCAGAACGGCTACGTCCCAGAGAAGTTAGAAGCCCCTTTTACACAGCCTGTTCAAGGCAGGGATGTTGCTTCATATTTCACCTCTGTAGCTGTGTTTCCATCCACTTGTCAATCGAATTATATCTGAAGATCGATAAAAACATTCATGCGAATAAAGCCGTTGAAAGTGCGTTTCCATCCAACGGCTTTAAAGCGAATAAAAATCTTTGCGTAATGACGTCACATGCTGTCAAACTGGTATATCGAATAGATTCGAGACATTTTAAGGCGTTTCCATTCATTTTCGCACTGAATCGCGCAACATTCCAGCTAACATTTGCGAATAAGGTTTGCTAGCCAAAATGGATCGCGCCGTCTACCTACAAATGAGTAATATCGCACAAGTTGTAATAGTGCTTATGTGCCAGTGTGTGGTTTTAGATAGCAAAGTGAGAGTAATATGTACTGTAGGTCTAGACCACTCTCTATAATTAACAGAGATGCAACAATTCCCAATGTAATGTAATGTAAGTACACAACTAAATATTTAATGCAGAAATGATAGGCTACATATTATACCTTTAATGTAAAGTAGCTCTCTGCAGTCCATCTACAACTGTTGAGATGACCTTCAGCAATTACGTTTTATCTTCAATAAGAGGCTTTATTTGTTTTGTGCACAGTTTTACTTAATAAGTAAATCGGACTGTGTGCGTGCAGCCAAGTTACATCTGATTTTCAGGTAAAACATTATTCATTCTCAATTTAAGTGGCCATGATTGTTTTGGTAATATTTGTATAACAGAGAAATGTTTGAATAGTGACAACATTAAAGTTGAATTATAATTATTTATTTTTTTAAACCAAAAAAGTATTTGCTATAAACAAACATTCTCTCATTAATTGAAAGAATGGGTACAGACAGTTACCAGGCAGTATATGGACGTCCCCTCTTTTATATGTAGACATTGCTGAAGGATGCAAGTCCCCTCTTCGCAATTTCTTTAAACAGAAACAGCAGTCCACACTTGGTGGGTGTGTGTGTGTGTGTGTGTGTGTGTGTGTGTGTGTGTGTGTGTGTGTGTGTGTTTGGACAGGAGCAGCCTTGACAAAGCAGGTTAGAATGCTTGAATAGGTGTTATTGCTTGGAGCTGTGATGTCAGCATGTGTTTTATACCCCAGTGCCACAACACCTCCTGCCTTAGCAGCTCCACATCCATTTTATTACACACACACACACACACACACACACACACACACACACACACACACACACACACACACACACACACACACACACACACACACACGTCTTGGACTTAGAATAAAATGGAGGAAGGCAACACTTAAGTAGTCAATTCTCTTCTTTTGGTGGTGTGTTATTGGATTTCTGCAATCCCACTATCACCATCACCAGTATTCACATCTAATGATGGCTCTCAACACCTGTAATTATTAATACAATTATTTGGAAGAGGAGAAGAGAGGGGTGCGTCCAGCTTCTCCTGCTTTTCTTCTCCCTTCATCAATATGCCTGCACTGTAGTTTCCGTGTTGCATAGATCTATCATATATATCGATCACCAGCTAACTGGGCCAGCCTGTTGACATTTTAACACTCACCTGTAAGCAATAAAAGAATCGGGAGAATGGACATAAGAGAGAGAGCTGGTGATATGAAATGTCATTATATGAATCCTTTATTCAAAGAGCGCTATAGAAGTAAAAGGTTAAGTTCTTTGAATGGCAAGTGGAAGCTTTAATTAGAACAGCATAAGTAATCTATAGTGTGTAGGTGACCAGTGGATGTAATACTGGTCAAACATGTCTCCACATGCCCAAATATGTGGTACAATCCTCCCATCAGTAGCTATCCGGTTGTGTTGGTGAATATCACTGGGTGCAGTGGTGTAGTTGTAATGTTTGGGCTAGTCTATATCCTAGACGTTCCGCTTCCGGGATTGCTTCGGTGCCGCAGGAAATTCACCGGATGTATGTCTTTTCGCTGATGTCCATTTCCTTCCTCTTTCTTTGTGTTTGGGATAGTCTATATCCTCAACGTTCCGCTTCCGGGATTGCTACAGCGCCGCCAGATATTCTGCCGGATCTTTGCGTTGGCATTCTAAACTCCGGTGGATTTCTGAGGACTATGGTTAACTGCTCCTCAGATCTCTGCAGGGTAAATCCAGACAGCTAGCTAGACTATCTGAGTTTTCTGTTGCACGACTAAAACAACTTTTGAACGTACACGTTCCACCAAAACAAGTTCCTTCCCGAGGCTATTTTGCAGAGGCACCGTGGCTCTGTCCGACGGCTGTCATTGGTTTGAAGATCTGTCAATAAACCAGAGCACGTTTTTCTCCCATCCCGGAATGCTGTGTGGACTAGCCAGACCCTCCTCCGCTCCGCAGCGCTGTGGAAGAAGGTCTGGCAAAGCGAGACTATGTTTGGGCAGTCTTCTGAAATGCTGATCTGATTTGGGATGGAGGTTTACATGTAGGGGTATCCCTGACTAAGAATTTACATAGTCAAATCAGATTTGTCAAGTCTTGCCTATCGTTGAATCGCGGGGAGGGAGGGCTGACTACAGTGATGAAATATTCAGCTGTGATAAGGTTGCGTGTAAAGCCCCTTTGGTATAAAAACATGCAACCTATTAAAAAGAGCAAATTATTATTGTATAGGTGTTGCAGTATAAAGTGATATATATATATATATATATATATATATATATATATATATATATATATATATATATATATATATATATATATATATATATATATAAAGCTTTACTTACTTACTTACTTACAATAGGTTGAGGACTGGTTGAAACTTCTAGCCTTTGCTCAGAAGCTGTAAGGAAAAACGTAACATTTGTAGGTCCACTTCTGGTCTGGCTCTACAGAAAAATCCCCAGAATAGCGTCATTCTGTCCATCATTTTCATATTATGTGGTGTAATAAAATCACAACCTCGCGGGCGCTCCAGCAGGGCTTTTTAGTTTTAGTTTAGTTTGGAGATACAGGGTTGGATTATTAGAGAGCAGTGCTGTGCTTGCGGTCACAGAGCCGCTGCTACCCAAGCAGATAATAGAAAAACAATAGCCTAAATGTGTCCCACCTCCAGTTGGGAACTCAATGTACACAGTAGAGCTCTGAAGCACACATTCTGCGGGGTGCATGTGAGTGCACCCCGCATGTGTGCTTTTTTTTATTATTTCTCTTGATGTGAGAGGAAGTAATGCTGATTTAAAACTACAGAGTCAATGGGCCAGGAAGAGGTGCAGAGAAAGACTATTAGGACTCAATATGATCGGCTGACTGACAACCGAGCTTATCTTTTTCTCACCGTCTTACAGGAATATGCCTCTTCTTAGGTACTTGCCCTAACCCTAATACAAAACAGAACACATCCAAACCAAAAAAATCCTACCCTGTCAGAAAAAATCGCCTAAATCCTAATTAAATATTAAAATATACACTTAAACATTTAAAACTGCGGGCGCCTGGGTAGCTTACCTGGTAGAGCAGGCGCCCATATATAGAGGTTTACTCCTCGACGCAGCAGCCGCCATAGAACCATAGTGAGAGATAAAATATCTTTGTCTATGTAATATCTTCTTGTGTGGAAGATTTACATCCCACAAAAGAAAATGCCACATAAAATATTGAATGAAGTTAGCTGTTTTACACAATACAGTAAGGTGAGCTACTTAAATTAGCTGGATACATGGTTAAACCTCATTTGCTCTTACCAGTGTATCGATGTGTGTATTTCATCCACAGCAATCCCACCATTCGGTCCCAAAACGTCCCAATTAGAGAGTAAAGTCCGTAAACTGATTATTTGTAAGTCTTTAAAGTCAGTCCCCCAAAGAACCAAGCAGGCCTGTCATTAGGCGATTTATTTTTTAAGTGGGGTGGCACAGGGGGGACCAATAATCAGTTGGGTGGTGGGGGCAGCATAGGAAATCTGCTTAGAAATAACGAAATATTGGATAGGATAGAACAACACATATAATTCTGCTAAATAAAACATCACATTCATTATTAATTTCACTTGATATCTTTTTTTTAACTCATTGTATATCCGACCACAATAACATGTTCTATAGGCTATAGGGGGGGGCAATCCTTCTCGCCCTGCTTTTGCTTGTTGCATGATCTAGATTTTCTTCAAAACTTGGCATTTTCAGCGTGTAGCTTGCTAGCTCGAAGGTTGTTGTTGTTTCCCGAAGCAAACAGAGTTTGAGAACACACAGAGAGCGGATCCTGGAAATGTACTTCTGTTGACCCTTTTAGACATTATTAGAAAAGACACTCAGACTAGACAACAGATTGTTAATGCTGCTAGTGCTGGGGCCAGAAGGGGTCATTATACAGTAATTATTTCTGATTTGGAGTCATTCAACTTCAGGAAATGTAATTCTTAATTTCAACACGGCAGGACATTAAAGGATACATCGATGGTTGCCTATATCGACAACGTTGCACTTCCGGGATTGCTCCAGTGCCACCAAAAATTGTGCCGGATGTTTGTGTTGGCGTTCTAAACTCTGGTGGATTTATGAAGACTATGGTTAACTGCTCTTCAGATCTCTGCAGGGTAAATCCAGACAGCTCAGCTAATCTGAGTTTTCTGTTACACGACTAAAAAAAAACTTTTGAATGTAAGCCTACACGTTCCACCAAAACAACTTCCTTCCCGAGGCTATTTTGCAGATCCGGAAGTTACCACTTGGTTCCACTATAGCAATAAGTAATAAAAGGAAAACTTCTGACTTTTATTTAAAATTGATACTAGCAATTTCATATTGAGCTAATTACTGAGACTTACTGGTTGTTTCAGCATTTGTTTTTCATAAAAAAATCCAACTTTTTTTGGTGTAGTTATTAGTTGTTTTTTAGGACTAATTACTAGGTAAATATTATGCATTTTTCACACTAAATGGTTGCAATTTTGTTAAGTATGGACACATTATCACATCATTATTTTTAAATTTCCAAGTGTTATCACATGTATTAGTTTCACTTTTATTAATTTATTACTATAATGCCACAGCAGACCAATCATGGTCTTAGTCTGAAAGATTCATGTTCTTCTGGGCAGTACCATCCTTTATCTCAGTCTCTGTTTTTCTTCATGTGCTCTTGAACACAGATCAAAGCATTAAGCCAATGTCTTACAACCGTAAAGGTGAAGTTGTTTTGGTGTCACCTGAAGTTAATGGAATCTGTCTTACTTGGCCAAACAAACTAAAAAAAGAGTGAAGACTCCAGAGTTGTAATAAACCCCAGCTAACACTTGACTCGCCGAAAGTTTCCCTCTGCTGTAGTAATCCTGCAGCAGTGACATTCCTAATGGCTTCGCCTTTCTTCCCACTGTCACGCTGAGAGAAACATTTCCCCATGGATGGTTTTAATGTCCGTCTCTTCAACAGCTGGTGAAATAGAGAGGCACCGTGGCTCCGTCCGGTGCTTAGCGCCGCCCAAGACGATTGTGATTGGTTTAAAGAACTGTCAATGAACCAGAGCACGTTTCTCTCCCATCCAGGAATGCTGTGTTGACAAGCCAGACCTTTGTCCGCAGCGCTGTGGAGGAGGGTCTGGCAATGCATGACTACATCGATGGTAACAGGCTTTATCGGGACATACAGCTGTGAATCATCAGCATAACAATGAATATGAATGGTTTGATGAGTATGTAAAATATGTGAATCTTCCATATGCTATGGCCTTTACAGTCACCAGATCTCAACCCAACTTTGTGGATTTAGTTTGACAGCGCTCTCAACCACAATCATCAAAAAATATGTTTTGCAAGAATGGCTTTTCTTGTTACCCATATGGATGATAGTTACTGTGTCCACAATTTGACTTTCAAGCAGCAGATTATAACCACAAAAAAACAGTGTAGGCAATTTTTAGTACATCAAACCGACAGAATACACAATTGTGTGTGTTTCTGTGTCCGTCCTTGCAAAAGCAGTGCTGGATTAAGACACAAATACGTTCAAAGCCTTATATTGCACATAGCTTTAGACTAATACCTGATGACACACACACACATACACACTCCGAATTCTTTCATTCCCAAGCTGCTCTTCCATCCCTGTCAGTCTTCTGACACTGCAGCGTTCCACATGGCAGAGCTGAGTACAGCCCACATCTCTACAAATGTACTATTCACTTTAAACACACTGTCTAGCTCTCAATCATGTAGATCCCTGTAATATGTTAAAAAAACAAAAAAAATCTATGCACTGTGTGCATACAGTGAAGATGTCTTCTGTGTGGCTTGATGTAACACACTGCTTGACATTCCCTCACACATCGACTTAGCTGGCTGATACCATTTAGCCAATTTACCACCACTCACGTGTACATGACATCACTGCTGGCCATTTTTCAACCTAGCCTCTACTCTTCAGGGAGCCATTGGCTTCCATTCTGTTATTTCACTTTGCCGATGAGCTCACTATATAGTCCTCTACACTGAACTCCCTATATAATGAGTATGTAGTACTTAATGACTGATTTCGGACACAGCATGTTTGTCTGTTTCTGTGGGCATGGCGCTCCTCTGCTCTCTCCTGGCTCCTGATTGCTGCTGATAATCCACACCTGCCTTCTTATCAAGTTTGTCAAGCTCCAGTATATCTACTGCGCTTATTCAGCCACTCCTTATACACCATGGTATGGCATTTCAGGCTGTTCCTTGTTTTTGTGATTAACAACTTTTTTTTAACAGCATACAAAACATACAACTCGCAAAATCAACAGGTACATAGGTTATCCCGGTCCAAAATTCCTGGGGTCTCGTTTATAAACGTGGCATACGTACAAAACGGGGCTGAAAATGTGTGTACGCCACTTCCCGCGCAAAGGTTGTGATTTATAAAAAACACACTTGACGGGAGAATGTGCGGTCCTCCACGCAAACTCTAAACCATGCGTATGCACAGTTTGGAGACAAAATCGGAATTGGCGACGCAGATGGTGAGGTGGTGAACTGAAGTCAGACTGCAGAAAGTAAATGGGAATAAGGTTACTCCTAATGTTTTCTAGTATTGATGCCTCACGCACATTCTTTCACTCCATATCATCCACTTTACCATGAAGATGAAATCCAGCAGTGTTATGTGTGCTTGTACTGAGTGATAACTGTTCCATAAACACCTCCAACTCAAATCTTAAATAAAAAATGTGTTAATGTTTAATCGGCACTGTCTCGCTGTCACATTGTCCGCTACGGAGCGCAGGAGGAGGAGATGGCCTGACTGCATGGAATACAGGATAGCATCAAATACTCTAGCATTAGATAACTGCAGAAAACAGTGTAAATAACTAAATATATGTCTTTGATACTGTGCATATATCATCAAATGTCAAAGTCTGAAAATACAGACGTTAAGCTCTTGTGCAATTGTTACCCTTAATGTCCTCGTTATCAGTCCGAACTTTAATACTGTTTTTGACAAAACCTGCATGAAGAAAAGTGTGTTTGTGTATTACACTTTCTTTCTCGGGGTGGGGGATTAAACTAGTTGATGCTGTAATTTTGGCAAAGTGTTAACAATCACTCTAATGCAAACATAAATACTGCCGTAACCCCTGTGCGTAATGCTGCACGATGGCACTGCTGGAGGACTACGCCAATGGCAGAATTAGGAGAGAAAGAGTCTTCAGGGACCATAACGATTTACCCATGATGATGACTAATATGCCGATTTAGATTCCCTAGAGCTGTGCTCTTGGATCTATGTACTGAATTGGGTCCAGTACTAGAGAGGGCAATGCGCCGGAACTATGCCATCCCGGTCCAAATACAGGTCCTCACCACTCTGCGGTTCCTGGCAACTGGCTGTTTCCAGCGGGAATTAGCAGACAGGTCTTTATATATATATATACAGTACAGGCCAAAAGTTTGGACACACCTTCTCATTCAATGCGTTTCCTTTATTTTCATGACTACTTACATTGTAGATTCTCACTGAAGGCATCAAAACTATGAATGAACACATATGGAATTATGTACTTAACAAAAATGGTGTGAAATAACTGAAAACATGTCTTATATTTTAGATTCCTCAAAGTAGCCACCCTTTGCTTTTTTGATAGCGCTGCAAACCCTTGGTGTTCTCTCAATGAGCTTTATGAGGTAGTCACCTGAAATGGTTTTCACTTCACAGGTGTGCCTTGTCAGGGTTAATTAGTGGAATTTTTCCCCTTATTAATGGGGTTGGGACCATCAGTTGTGTTGTGCAGAAGTCAGGTTGATACACAGCCGACAGCCCTATTGGACAACTGTTAGAATTCGTATTATGGCAAGAACCAATCAGCTAAGTAAAGAGAAACGAGTGGCCATCATTACTTTAACAAATGAAGGTCAGTCAGTCCGGAAAATTGTGAAAACTTTCAATGTGTCCCCAAGTGCAGTCGCAAAATCCATAAAGCGCTACAATGAAACTGGCTCACATGAGGACCGCCCCAGGAAAGGAAGACCAAGAGTCACCTCTGCTGCTGAGGATAAGTTCATCCGAGTCACCAGCCTCAGAAATCGCAAGTTAACAGCAGCTCAGATTAGAGACCAGATGAATGCCACACAGAGTTCTAACAGCAGACACATCTCTAGAACAACTGTTAAGAGGAGACTGCGCGAATCAGACCTTCATGGTCAAGTAGCTGCTAGGAAACCACTGCTAAGGAGAGGCAACAAGCAGAAGAGATTTGTTTGGGCCAAGAAACACAAGGAATGGACATTAGACCAGTGGAAATCTGTGCTTTGGTCTGATGAGTCCAAATTTGAGATCTTTGGTTCCAACCGCCGTGTCTTTGTGCGACGCAGAAAAGGTGAACGGATGGATTCTGCTTGCCTGGTTCCCACCGTGAAGCATGGAGGAGGAGGTGTGATGGTGTGGGGGTGCTTTGCTGGTGACAATGTTGGTTATTTATTCCAAATTGAAGGCATACTGAACCAGCATGGCTACCACAGCATCCTGCAGCGACATGCCATCCCATCCGGTTTGCGTTTAGTTGGACCATCATTTATTTTTCAACAGGACAATGACCCCAAATACACCTCCAGGCTGTGTAAGGGCTATTTGACCAAGAAGGAGAGTGATGGTGTGCTACGCCAGATGACCTGGCCTCCACAGTCACTGGACCTGAACCCAATCGAGATGGTTTGGGGTGAGCTGGACCACAGAGTGAAGGCAAAAGGGCCAACAAGTGCTAAGCATCTCTGGGAACTCCTTCAAGACTGTTGGAAAACCATTTCAGGTGACTACCTCTTGAAGCTCATTAAGAGAATGCCAAGAGTGTGCAAAGCAATAATCAGAGCAAAGGGTGGCTACTTTGAGGAATCTAAAATATAAGACATGTTTTCAGTTATTTCACACTTTTTTGTTAAGTACATAATTCCATATGTGTTCATTCATAGTTTTGATGCCTTCAGTGAGAATCTACAATGTAAATAGTCATGAAAATAAAGGAAACGCATTGAATGAGAAGGTGTGTCCAAACCTTTGGCCTGTACTGTATATATGATCCTAAATTTAATCACTAAGCCTTGTCTGGATATAATCTAATTCTGTTAAATCTCATCCTATAGGTCTGGTATATCGCAGCCGTTCCTGAGTGCAATAAGGCCTGCCGTTTTGGAAGGTATTATTAATATAGGTAGTAGATACATCAGGTTCCCCTACACTGCTCGAGAACAGGCCGAAATTAAAATGCAATTTGCAGCAATGTCCGGTTTCCCGAATGTAATCGGCACAATTGACTGCACTCATATTGCTATAAGGGCTCCATATGAAAACGAATTTGTTTATGTTAATAGAAAGCATGTCCATTCTATTAATGTGCAAATCATATGTGACTCTAACATGACCCTCACAATCACTGTGGCACGCTGGCCTGGCTCAACACGATTCCTTTATCCTGACAAATAGCAGTGTAGGGAATAAACTACAGGCAGGCGCAGGACATGGTGGCTGGCTTCTTGGTGAGTTAACATTTAGAAAGTGTAACAATTTGTCCTGATGTTGACTATAATTATGTTTTAATTATAACCTGTATGTGACACTGGCTCCTTACCCCATTTTCCAACCCGCAGAGCGCAGAGGAAATGCACTACAATGAGGTCCACTCTCGTGCGCGCTCAGTCGTGGAGCGTGCCATTGGCCTACTTAAATGCAGATGGTGTGCTCTGGACGCATAAGGTGGCAGACTTCTTTACCACCCGGCCAAGGTGTGTGCTATAATCCGGGTGTGTGGTGTACTGCACAATGTGGCACTGTGGACCAGTATCCCTCTCCCTCCTGACCTACCTCCCCCCCAACATTGTGACGCTGCACCACAGCCCCCTGTCCGACAAGAGGCCTATTTTTTTTTTTTTTTTTTATTGACTTTCATCTGCTGTAACTCATTTGAAATGAGGTTGATGGCGTTTATTGTGTCTCGCTGGAGCTGCAGGACGGCGTCAGTGAGCACCCGACCACTTCACTGCGCACGAGGTGCACCGATGATTGGAGCCGGACGCTGTGCAGCTGCAGAGGACCCCTCACAGTTGCTCTCCAACCCAGTCTCCTTGCCGAGAACCTCCTGCCCACCCACCGCTCCAGATTCTGGAAGGACTGGAAAACAAACGATTTAATTACTTGTTTGACCCAACACACAAACACACACACACACACACACACTACAATAAAACTTTAAAAATCTGTTAAACCTTGTTCCTCTGTGGTCTCAGTCGCGTCGGTGTCTCCCTCCTTTTCCGACACAATCCCACGCACGCTGGCCTCTCCAATTATGGCAGCGATTTTGCCATCTACCACTGTGAGCTCAGGTGTACTTGGGCCCCCACCAGTTGCAGCCACACTCTGGCGGTGGGAGGACAGTTTCCTCTTTGCCTCCACCTTGAATGAATGCGACTCTTTATTTCGCACAAATGAGCAAATTAAAGTAAAACCTCTTAAAATACACAAGCAACAAATTAAATAAATGTTGGTAAAGGAGTAAAAAGATGTAGTATACTTTACCTTCAGATCGGACCACTTTTTTTTTTGTTCTGCCACTGTGCGCTCTGTCCCACTGGCAGAGTTGACGGAAGCGGCAACATGTTGCCACTCGCCTAACTTCTTTTTATTGGTGATCCCGCTGCTGTGGCCACCAAATAATGTGTTTTGTCGGGCCTCCACCTCCCCTACAAGGATTTCTATCTCAGTGTCTGAGAAATTGCGCTTCTTCAGTCTTTTCCCACCTGTCGCCATGATTCACCATTACGAAAAACAATTGCATGCCAGTGTCATTCATATACTGATCAGTATTCATGAGGTGCTTTGCATTGACTATTTATGGTTAAAAATGGGCGTGTACAGGGCGGGATAAGAGGCTGATCCACGTACGCACGCTTGTAGGTAATCTGTGCTTTATAAAGGGAACATTGTACACACAGTTTTATATATCAGACTTTTTTTTGGCGTACGCCATTTTGGCCTTTTTGGGCGTACGTACACTTATAGTAAGGATCCTACGCACGGTTTTATAAATGAGACCCCTGGACCTTATCACAGGACCATAGGACATGTAGTTTGTTCTAAGTTTTAGTGTCTTTTAAAAGTATTTTTGTTCTTACCCTGTTCTCCTGGATCACTCTCCTCTGCCTGCTTCTGCCTGCATCCCCTCGGCCACCGCAGCAAACCACTTTAATCCTAGCTCACTCATTTGTTGCTCCAGGCTCTCCAGCCATTACTCCTTACTACCAACCCTCGGCCAACAGCCTCCTCACTAAGCCCACCTCCAATCCACTTTTTTCCTTACGATAAATCTGTCATTCATTTATGTTTGGGTCTCTCTGTGAAATCAGTTTCACTACTTTATGAAAGCTGACTTAAAAGTTTTCAATTTTGTTTCATCCTTGAAGATGAAGGCACAGGGCAAGTAAAACAAACGATCACCAAGAGCCAATGTAACACTGACTTTTGTCTACTGTAGGGGTCATAGGCAGGGAAAAGAAGCCTGGCTTACTAAGTCTAAATACCACAGGGGGAGTAAACAGAACAGCAGAGAGAGTAGACAGAATCTCTAGCATGTTAACGATTAGCTCCCTGGCTATAGCAGTTTACATCACTATATCACCAAGCTTTTGGCCCCACATATTTTGAATGGACAAGCAAATGTCACTTAACTGGGACACTTAAAGGAACTGAGCCATTGCTGTATTGAAGAAGAAAATAGCAATTGAGTCCATAAACTCTTTGGGTAAAAGTTTATTGAGGTAATAAATCAAGGCAGAAGTAGGGTCATTTCCTCAGATTATCTCTTTTTGGAGCCAGTGGAGTCGCCCCCTGCTGGAAATTAGAATGCAGGTTTAAGGCACTTCTGTATTGGCTTCACTTTTCAGACCCGGAAGTTACCACTTGGTTCCACTATAGCAATAAGTAAAAGGAAAACTTCAGAATTGATACTAGCAATTTCATATTGAGCTAAATACTGAGACTTACTGGTTGTGTCAGCAGTTGTTTTTCATTAAAAAAAGCCAACTTTTTTAGGACTAATTATTAGGTAAATATTATGTATTTTTACACACTAAATGGATGCAATTTTGTTAAATATGGACACATTATCACATTATTTTTAAATTTCCAAGTGTTATCGCATGTATTAGTTTCACTTTTATTAATTTATTACTATAATGCCACAGCAGACCAATCATGGTCCTAGTCTGAAAGATTCATGTTCTTCTGGGCAGTACCATCCTTTATCTCAGTCTCTGTTTTTCTTCATGTGCTCTTGAACACAGATCAAAGCATTAAGCCAATGGCTTACAACCGTAAAGGTGAAGTTGTTTTGGTGTCACCTGAAGTTAATGGAATCTGTCTTACTTGGCCAAACAAACTAAAAAAGAGTGAAGACTCCAGAGTTGTAACAAACCCCAGCTAACACTTGACTCGCCGAAAGTTTCCCTCTGCTGTAGTAATCCTGCAGCAGTGACATTCCTAATGGCTTCGCCTTTCTTCCCACTGTCACGCTGAGAGAAACATTTCCCCATGGATGGTTTTAATGTCCATCTCTTCAACAGCTGGTGAGGCCGACAAGTCAATTATATTTCAAGTCATTGAAGCAGCAATTCTCTTATCAGTGACCTGTCAGCTTTAATCTAATGGTGGTGGTGTTTGACTAACAGGCGCGTATAATGCTGTTGACATCTGAAGTGAAGCTCACCACACCTCCGTGTTGCAGTCAGTCTGAGACTGAAGAAGAAGAAAAACAGGTGAAGAAAAACCGGTGATGCCTGGACGGGCATCATTTGGCAGATTGTGTGTGTGTATTCAAGTGTACAACAGTGTAAACGTCTACATTAGTCCCCACATTTAGTGAAGTCACACTCCTATATAGTTATTTTTTGGGGGTTTCTTAGCTTTTATTTTCTCCCAGTTTGGAATGTCCAATGTCCTCTGCACTGCAGTTCTTGTCACCGCTAGTCTCGCGTTGACAGGCCTATCTCCTATTCTAGGATAGGAGAGAAAAACGCTCTAGGTTGTTTGCATTTCTTTAAACCAAGCTCCGGACGCAGGGTCGCTGGTATTGCAAAATAGTCTCGTAAAGGAACTTGTTTTGGTGGAATATTTGCACACTGCAAAATAAAACACCACATACAATATTAAATTAAGTTAACTGTTCACAGAATACAGTAATGTGAGCTATTTAAATATGCTGGATACATAGTTAAACCTCATTAGCTCTTACCGGTGTGTCACTGTGTGTACTTCGTCCACAAAAATCCCACCAATCGGTCCCTAAACGTCCCACTTGGAGAGGAAATACCGTAAACATAAATGCTAGAGGCTGCAGGGTGTATGTGTTTTTTGTCTACCTGGCTGAGATGTATTTCACCTTGTGTCTGAGCTTGTTCATGCACTGAAGCTATGTTTGGTAAAATATCAGGTCTGATTGCACCAGATTTGTTAAAGCTATAGGGCCCTATCTTGCACCCAGCGCAATTGCCTTTGTACACCGACGCATGTATCGTTCCTATTTTGCACCCGACGCACAGCAGACTTTTCCCTCCACAGACGCACGTAGGGAATTAGGGAATGTATTTGCGCCCCCGGGGGCGGTTCAGCGAAAAGAGGAGGCGTGTTCAGGCGCAAACGTTCCCTGGTGCTATTTTGCAGTTTCAGAAAACAATTCCGCCACAGACCAGGAAAAACCTGGTCTAAAGTCAGTGGCGCTAGTCTAAAGTCAATAGCGCGTTATTCAGATGCTATTTTAGGGGCGCATGCTTGGCCATAATGTAGCGTGCGCACAACGTGCATACACTTTGCTTCTCTCATCTACACGGACGCAGCAGTTCCCATTTTTGCAAACCATACATAATTACAAGGAAAAATATTACTGAAAATGCGCTTCAGGTGTTTGGATAGATCAGGAGGCACTTTACAGTACAGTCCTCAAAAAGTCGCAGCATTCTTTGTGGCTTGTTGTCTTTTACACAACATTTCCATGAATCATGGATGTATTGATGACATAAATGAGGAAATATTAGAGGACTTAAGGAGACGTGATGTTGAACACATTGGACAATCCAGCAGGATCTGGGCTGGGAGTGGCAATGCGCTCCTGATGGAGCGGGTGGACGGAGATGGAGTTGGGGGAGGAAGGGGCACAAAAGGAGCAAGTGGTGTGTTTGGAGGCCCACGCTCCATGGCTGCAGCAATCCTCTCCAGACTGTGGAGATACGCCCGAGGGGCCGCAGCAACATCGCCACCCCGGCCAAGACGGGCATTTATTACTTTGCCGCATCCCGGACAGCTCCCGCTGGCGTGCGCCAGGCAAATCCACCGTCATAATAGCAATCCGCCATGGAATAGGCGTGCCTGCTCTTAAAGGGAATGTGAGATGACTGATTGGTTTATTGCACGTTACGCCCAAACCACACCTAGCTACTTCAGACCAACCCATTTTAGATTTGCGTCGGGCGCAAGACTCAGCGCCAGAGATCCGCCCACAAAGCTACTTGCGTTTCACGTTTGATACTTGCGTTTCAGATCGTTAAAATAGGGCCCATAGTGCGTAGTTTCTATTGCCCCTATGAGGAATTCTAAGTAATAACAACAACACTGTCTGAGCATCAACATGATACAAGCCTTCCGTGATCGCGTAGCCCCCCACCCCTCCCCCACGCAGTTGCTAGTAGCCGAGGAGGGACACAAAAACATGATGGACTCTTCAGAAGAGGTAATTATCTTCACTCGAGTTTCTGCACACAAAAGTCACCGGATGCCATAATCTTCTGAACACAGCCATACTGAGAAATACAGAGAGAGTTGTGTGGAGCTGATAGTCTTAATTAGCTATGTAGAAGCTCATCTGGCAATGGCTTGGATGTAACGGACGTTCATTAATATCAAAAAGTTACGTACTAAAGCTTTAACTGGCTTACGATTATCAAGCATTAAATTTGATCCTATAGAACTACTGTTATATTGAATTAATCTCAAACAATGATAATGCCTTAGATTTGTGTGATGCTTACCTCCAGTAATGCCAGGACGGCATGCAGCATACTTCCTCTTCTTTTTCTTCTTTGCTCTTGCTCTTGTAGCATTTCCCATAGCGCATGGGCGACAACAGCGATATCAGTTTTTGACATCTTGAGAAACTGTGGTCCAGCATCTCTGTCTCTTATATAGGCCTGGTCCCTACTTTTTTAATTAACTTAATGTGTTTCAGGTGCAGTTTGCATACCACACCTGATTAACTGGATTCAGTGTGGTTCAATTGAATAGCATTTTTATGGTTTATTTCATTCTGCATCAAGAATAGAGATTGATTGATATGTATGTATTGTGTGTAATATGTATGTATTTAAATTCATATAGGCCTACATTGACTAATAAGAAAGAGGCTATTTGACTTTGGAGACACTACAGTTGACAACAGCACAATTTATGCAGATCAAGTATGGTGCAGACTGAAGCTAGAGCCCATAATGCCTAACCTTTTCACAACACATCATAATTAACCACATTAAACACCACAAATGTAACATCAAACATTATGTTCTGATCACAGTGAAGGCAAAGCTGAAGAATGCCCTTTAATTGCCATCATGATCAAAAATTCAAGTAAATGTATAAGTAAATGTGTCTAAACAGAGTGGGCAGGTGGCTGGGTCAATTTTGTGTGTGTGAATATAATGGTATGTGGCAGACGCTGGCCGCTGTCGGCAGATCCAGCTGCGCCACCGTCTCATCCCTCTAAAAACACAACATAAGATTATTATAAGGTGCCAAAAATGTAAACAAGTTAACGGTTAGTCGTAAGTATGAACTGGATAACGGTAAGGTGCAAATCCAAAATAAACACCATGTCAAAAATATAACAAGTTAACGGTAAGACCACCGATGAGATGTGGCATATAGTTATGTACAATGTTAAATCTTAGTGAAGGTGCATGTATTTAGTTAATTTCAAATGGTAACTGACTATGTCCATGATATTGCAAGTAATGTCCTATTATCGCACATTATGAACCATGGTGTTCCTTATGTCAGAGAGTTGTAATAAACTGTCATCCACAGAGAAACAGTTATCCAGAGACAAAGGAAGATATCAAGATGGCGCCGCGGACGGTCGCCTCAGCGTGTTGGTGCGTGTCAGGGACGGACTGACAATCTGTGCGTTCGGGAAAAGTCCAGAACGGCTGTCCAACCGACAGCCATCGGCACAAAAAAGTCTAATAAAGCGATAAATAACAGCCAACATCAGGGGGTGCTAATATGATCACTTACTGTATATGCTACGTGTAATAGAAACTGAGGAAAAAGAGTAGGCCTACTAGTCTGGCTATCACCAATCCACAGCCTGGTCATGATGAGGGACAGACAGCAGAGTTAATTTCACATCAGCAAGAGGTACTGGTGCCAGTGCCAGGAGCAGGACACATTATAATAGGCTGCCTTTATCTCTATCTCAGCGAATTGCATAGTCAGCTCAACATGAGTGTGCATCATGATTATGAAAATGATCGTGCCATTTAGTGCTGTCAAACTTAACGTGTTTAATAATTTCTGTTACGTTAATTTGAAACATTAAACGCGTTAAAAAATTAATCGCAGGTTGCGATTTCACTAGGTTGTATATGAGAGGTTGTAGTGAGCTCACTTTTGCTGCTAGGATGAAGACTATGGTATTGAATTAAATGAGGGGAAAAAACGGCATGCATTGGTACGAATCTAAACGTGCTACCAAACAGGGAAGGGGGCTAAATAATTCACCAAATGTAACCAAAAGTTTAACAAAAAAAACTTGAACTTTCTGTCTTCCATCAGAGTGCAGTTTTTCTTTGTCTTTCATATTTGCGTTTACTATTGTGGAACTGGCAAAGACCTGGTGGTTGTTTGTGAAAGCTTCACAGACAACATTGATAGGGCCTAGTCATTTTCATAATTTCACAGCCTTAATATGAATCAAAAGTGTAATATGACATTCACAAAATATTAAATAGGTTATTCAATGCTAATTCTTTAACACAAAGCAACATATTATATCAATAATGGCTAATAACCTATCTTTAAAATCATTTGTTTATTCAGGTTGAAGATAGTTGCAGCACAAAAGATGACAGGGAGAGTGCAGGGAAGTGCCAGGATGTCCCAGGATGCTCTCCATCACAATATTTCACACGGCCCAAGTCATATAGTCACAGCCTGGAACAAATTTTTTGCTTAACACCCTCAGCAAAAACCTAAACACCTGTCTCTACAGAGAGTGTTTAGTTGTAAAAATGGTACCAACCGCAAATGGCTAATAAACACAACCCCAATTATCATCATTGGTTTTGAGATGTTTCTCGCTGTGAATACATTGTCTGACAGGCTACAGTATTGTATCAGGACATCCTGGCTAGTGTCTGTTGCGCACGGCTAGGGGCGAAGGGCCGGATGATGGGCCTATTTGGGAGAAAGTCCAGGGCTGTTTTTTAGCCCCGGTCCGTCCCTGGTGCACGTTGTTTTGTTTTGTGTTTTAACTCTGTTTTTTGCGATGGTACCTGGAGCTCTTTCACCAGAGAAGAGCTCCTGAACGTCAGGGGAACAATAGCAGAGGACTTATTTCCTCCTTTCTTCTCCCTACACTGGAAATTTTGGACATTCTGGTCAAAGGTGCGCTTACCTTTGCTCACGCAGTGAAACACCGGAGGAGAGGGAAACGGGCCAGTGCGCTGGTGCGTCTTCGCCATCGAGGATTACGTACAAAGCTTTCATCACTGTTACACCACAATTGACACTGTGGAGTCTTTCCGCTTCCTGGGAACTATCATGTCCCAGGATCTCAAGTGCTCCCTCATCAAGAAAGCCCAACAGAGGATGTACGTCCTGCAGCAGCTGAAGGCACAATTCAACCTGCCAAAGACAATGATGGTGCACTCCTACACTGCCGTCATCGAGTCCATCCTCACATCCTCCATCACCATCTGGTACGCTGCTGCCACTGCCAAGGACAAGGGCAGACTGCAGCGTGTCATTCGGTATGCAGAGAAGGTGATTGGCTGCAATCTCCAGCCGCTCCAGGACCTGTACACCACCAGGACTGGCTGGAAAGATTGGGGCTGATTCCTCCCACCCAGGCCACAAAATCTTTGAGCCACTCCCCTCTGGCAGGAGGCTGAGGTCCATCAGGACCAAAACCTCACGCCACAAGAACAGTTTTTTCCCCTCCGCCACTAGCCTTTATCAACAAGGCCCGGAACCCACACTGACACTCTCCACACTCCACCTCTGGCTCTACATGCCACTGTACTTACTCTGCTGTACTGCTCTTTTTATTTTTAATACATACTGTATATATATATTGTTTATAGTCTAATACTTGATTTTCTTAACCTTCTTATATTTAGAGAATATATGACATGCACCTACAACACCAAAAAAAATTTGTTGTAAAGTTCGTGTAAAAAACGTAATAAAGCTTTTTCTGATTCTGAAAAGGAGGCTGGAGCCACCTCGGTACCCCGTGTCTCTGCTGTCCATCTCTCTGCCTGAGGTAGATGAGTTGTAACAAAGGGTTGAAAACACACTGAATTGCCATTCCTTTAACCTTTTTCTTTGAATAGAGAGCGCCATCTAGTGAGCTCAGAAAATAAAGACAGTGGTTCGCGAAGCTTCATTTGACCATCACTAACCATCACTACTGGTAGCCAAGGAGGACACGGAGGATTAAAAAAAAAATGATGGACTCTTCAGAAGAGCTAATTATCTTCACTTCATTTCCTGTGCGCGAATGTCGGCGGACGACAGAGAGAGTTGTGTGGAGCTGATAGTCTTAGTTAGCTTTGTATCAACTCATTTGGCAGTGGCTTGAATGTAACGGACGTTGATTTATATAAAATAGTTGCACACTAAAGCTTTAAGTGTAGATGAGTGGTCTCGCCTCATTTGTGTGTCATTTGTTTTCTACCACTTCTTATACTGGTATATATGTATGAGTTTAACTGCTCAAAAACCATTAAGTTTGAACCTAGCAAACTAAATTAATCAAATAATTAATAATTAAACCCGACTTCCAAAAAAATTAAAAAGGTCAGTCAAATGTAGAAAGATATTGATGTACTTCTAACATCCCCCGTTTCCTCATTCCCTTTTCACTCTTTCCCTCTTTCCTATTTCCCTTATCTCCCTTATTGCCTCTCCTACCCCCACCCTCCTTCTCTTTCCATTCACATCACAGCTGTATATACTGTAGGTGCTAGTAAGGGAAGAGCGAGAGAAAAAAGAGCTCTAACCTTTAATAAACATTTTGTCATTTACAAAGAGATGCCCATTCTCGCAGATACATAATTCATAAGGCAGGGTTGTCTGATCTCTCTCTCGGTAAGAATAAATATCCTCTTTTATTTTTACACCTCCCTCCCCTCTTCTTCCCTGTCTCATTCCCTCCGATCCCTGCGTTCCTCCACCTTTCCTTGTCATCTATGAAGGATTTCCTTACAAAGCCAGGCAGTGACAGTATGCTGTGTTAGCGTTTAGTTTAAATGCCTGTGCAGGGCTGAGCCATGCCCTGTTTTGAAGATGCACTAACGCTAATCTATTCACCAGAGGCTCAGGCTTACACACTCACAGACACGCTGCAGTCCTGGAAGCACATACTGTACACTGTTATACACAGACGGTGTGGTGATAAGGGTGTCTGCATGGCAGCTTCCACCCATATGTCTTTTTGATGGTTGATATCAGTCAGTACAGGAGGGGAGATTGGTTTATTCACATAGACTCTATAGTCCTATACTGTAGGTTGAGAAGGCACATTGAAGAAGGCTAGGCTAAGTAGTTAGTATGGGTTTTGAAATTGCATCGATACATCATGATGCGGACCTAGACTATTCTGCATCAATGCTGTGACCATAATCGATTATTGCCTACTGATGTTACTTGATTTTTCCGGTGGCTGCTTTTTTTGTTTTTGCCTTTTGTCTGTTGTGTTCAGACTCTGCTACATTCAGAAAGTGTCTTTTTAGGAGCAGATACAATAAAAAAAAAAGTTCATGTATACCTGACTGCTTGAATTAGTTGATGAAAACCATGTGTAGCAATATATAATAACATTGAGGAAGTGACGCATCGTGACATTTGCATTCTCATCCCCCATCTGCACCGAGAATAGTGAAGCCATGTCTCTTGTTGTTTCGGCATCACACCATACAACATCACCTCTGCTGAACTATACATCTCGGACCATAGGGCTGCATTATTCAACACCAACCTACCACTCAGTAAATCAAGGGTGCATCGCATCATGTCATATGGCAACTTCAGACAGGTTAAGCCAGAAGATCTCAGTTTAGTAACCTCAAAACCCCGTTCCTGTTCCAACTCCCTCACTCTCGGCTCTAATGGACTACTACAACAGCTTTATCTCTTTGCACTTGATTCTCTAGCCCCTCTGAAAACACGGGTAGTCTCATTTTCCAAGCCTGCTCCCTGGTACACACCTGAACTACGTCAGCTCAACGTTTTAGGTTGATGCCTGGGGACGCTCTGCACCAAGACTGCACTTGCTGTTCATAATGTATTTTGAATTTCTACTCCACTACAAAAACCTCCTATTATGCAAATATCAGCACAGGTGAAGTACCAGAACACTCTTCGCAGTGAAAAGCCTTCTCAAACCACCTGAAACAAAAGGTGAACAGTAAAAACTTTCAAATTAAACATGAAGTGCTTTTTAAAAGTTTGTCCACTCTGAAATAAGCACAATCCATGAGCAGCTGACCTCTGCCAACATCATGCAGACTGAATTCTCATCAATGAGCACCTTGAAACTGTCCCCAACCATTGTCTTATGTGACTTCAGTCATCCAACTGAAAACCATATTTATAAACTTATCTTCTAAGTCCAATAACTCCACGTCACTTGGTTTCAAACCCCACAACCCTAGTTAAAGCTTGCCTGCGTTTTATCAATTCCCTGATAACCTCCATTATTAACTCCTTTCTGTCCACTGGTATAGTTTACTCTTCACTGAAAGTTGCCATAATCAGACCAACCTAGAAAAAAACAGTTTGGACTCCAGTGACCAAAACAAGTACCTGCCTATTTCCAACTTACCATTCCTTTCCAAAATTAGATGGTAGAAAAGGTAGTTGCATCTAAACTCCAGACTTCTGGCTAGGATTGGAGTCTTTGGCACGGTCAATCAGTGGTTTTCCTCCTAACTTGCAAATAGGACACATTTTATATAGATTCAGATTACCGGTCAGAAAGTGTCATAGTTTCCCACGGAGTTAGAGCCACTCCTGTTAATTATCTACCTCCTCCCCCTTGGCAAAATGTTTCGCAGTAACACTTTATTTGAAGGGGTGCATAAGACTGACATGACACCGTCATAATTATGACGTAAGTATTTTATTTAGTTAATTATGGATCTTGTTTTTATTGTGCAGCACTTTGTATATTGGTTTTGAAAAGTGCTATACAACGTTATTATTATGACACCAGTCATGAACATGAAGCAGTCTTTTTGAATATTCCTGACTGTTGTCAATAAGTGTCATTCGGTAAATTGTGACACTTTTAATGCAAAGTTAGCATTGTTCAAGATGTTAGTGTTATGAAAACTGACATAACCTAGACAACATAACCTGTCATAAATATGTCATCAGACCATTATATCAAGTAAAGTGGAACCATTTAGACTTGTCATAAAAATGTCATAAAAGTTATAAGACCAGTTTTTGCCAATAAACCAGAGCATGTTTTTCTCCTATCCTGGAATGTTGTGTTGACTAGCCAGACCTTCCTCCGCAGCGTTGTGGAGGAAGGTCCGGTTACCAGTATACCAGTAAAACCCACACTACACAGAAATCATACCTTCATGTGTCTGAAAAATCATCAAAACATTTGTGGTCACAGAGTAACTTTCAACATTTCACAGATTTACAAATGACAAATTATGAGTCTAATCCTGGCTGTGTAATTGCCTGCGGTGAGGGGAAAACAGAACAGCCATTTCTTTGTTGTTCCTCTTGTTTTTCAGACCGATCCATAATAATGGCTGTGACCTCTCCCGGTCCCACAGGTCTGATCTGTGCCAACCCCTTCCACCTGTACCTCTGCTAATGCTCCTCGCCTTCAACCAACCAATCAGGCTTTAGGGCTCTGCTTTGAGGGGTTAATGAATCCCAATAACCGTGGTGACTCACAGATGCCTCTGGGGTTACTGTAGCGACTGTACTCCAAGCATGTGTCATCTCTGAGCATCAGTGGTGTCAGTCATCAGAGATGCTATTAACCCAAAGTGTGTGTGTGTGTGTGTGTGTGTGTGTGTGTGTGTGTGTGTGTGTGTGTGTCAAGAGGGTCGCCTACACGATTCCGGTGCAGGCTCCACTTTCAGGACAGAAAATGCACGCAGAAAATACAACATAAAAATGTTGATTTATATTTAAGTAGCCTAAGTAATCAACATTGTTAATTCCATTAATGGAGCATTTATTTTGCCAATCCTAACGTGTATTCTATTAGAAACAGATGTCTTATTCAGATGCAATATATTTTTATCAAAATAGAATAAACTCCAAGCAGCAACATTGTCAGAAAAAATATGAACTTCTCTTGTTTACTTGTGTTGGTTAAATCCATATGTATTTTCTTAAAATAATTAGCCTCTTCATGAGCTTCAACATTTTAAGATATTTATCATGTATAAACTATTCTGTGCTATTACAGTAAATGGTCCCACATATCTATCTATCTATCTATCTATCTATCTATCTATCTATCTATCTATCTAATCTATCTATATATACACACTCACCTAAAGGATTATTAGGAACACCCTACTAACACCTTGTTTGACCCCCTTTTGCCTTCAGAACTGCCTTAATTCTTCGTGGCGTTGATTCAACAAGGTGCTGGAAGTATTCTCTAGAAATGTTGGCCCATATTGATAGGATAGCATCTTGCATTTGATGGAGATTTGTGGGATGCACATCCAGGGCACGAAGCTCCTGTTCCACCACATCCCAAGGATGTTCTATTGGGTTGAGATCTGGGGACTGTGGGGGCCATTTTAGTACAGTGAACTCATTGTCATGTTCAAGAAACCAATTTGAAATGATTGGAGCATTGTGACAGGGTGCATTATCCTGCTGGAAGTAGCCATCAGAGGATGGGTACATGGTGGTCATAAAGGGATGGACATGGTCAGAAACAATGCTCAGGTAGGCTGTGGCATTTAAACAATGCCCAATTGGTACTAAGGGGTCTAAAGTGTGCCAAAAAAACATTCCCCACACTATTACACCACCGCCACCAGCCTGTCCACAGTGGTAACAAGGCATGACAGATCTGTGTTCTCATTCTGTTTACACCAAATTCTGACTCTACAATCTGAATGTCTCAACAGAAATCGAGACTCATCAGACCAGGCAACATTTTTACATTCAACTGTCCGATTTTGTTGAGCTTGTGCAAATTGTAGCCTCATTTTCCTATTTTTAGTGGAGATGAGTGGTACCCGGTGGGGTCTTCTGCTGGTTATTTGAGTCAAAGTTGATCTTCTATCAGCTGGAATCACTCGGCCCATTCTCCTCTGACATCTAGCATCAACAAGGCATTTCCTCCCCCCAGGACTGCAGCATACTGGATGTTTTTCCTTTTTCAGACCATTCTTTGTAAACCCTAGAAATGGTTGTGTGTGAAAATCACAGTAACTGAGCAGATTCTGAAAATCTCAGACCAGCCCATCTGGCACCAACAACCATGCCACGCTCAAAGTTGCTTAAATCACCTTTCGTTCCCATTCTGACATTCAGTTTGGAGTTCAGGAGATCATCTAGACCTGGACCACACCCCTAAATGCATTGAAGCAGCTGCCGTGTGATTGGTTGATTTAGATAATTGCATTAACGAGAAATCTTACAGGTGTTCCTAATAATCCTTTAGGTGAGTGTGTATATATATATATATATATATATATATATATATATATATATATATATATATTGAGCTACATTTGTGTTTATTTTCTATTTGTATTTTAACCACCTAAATTTGCACCTTCATGGGTGAGGTTCAATAAAATCCAAACATAAAAAACAGTAACTTAACTATGTAGAATATAAAAGCACAGCATATTATGTCACAGTACCACAATCAGACATTTTATTTAAGAAAAAAATTACGTATTGTTAATAATATTTGACACAAATTTACAGTAACACAATAACCTGAAGACCAACAGCCAACTTAAACTAAAAATTGTAAACATCAGCGTGAACACAGAACACAGCGGGAGAAGAGTGAAAAAAGGAGAGAGAAGGAGAGCGAGCAGACTGTGGTTTTGAAGTCACTTAAGTCAGTTGTTGGTCAAGTAGTGTTGCCTTGTCTCGCATTGCCAGACCTTCCTCCACAGCACTGTGGACGAAGGTCGGGCTAGTCCACACAGCATTCTGATTTATTATTGAGGAGCAGTTAACCATAGTCCTCATAAATCCACCGGAGTTTAGAACGCCAACACAAAGAAAGAGGAAGGTAATGGACATCAGGCCGAAAATGAGGGACATTCGGCAGAATTTCCGGCAGCATCTGAACGATCCCAGAAGTAAAACATCGTCGATATAGATTAAGTGTCGCTGAGTGTCGTTGAAGTTCTCTGTTGTCGGAGCAAAATGAAAAAAGGCGCACTCAATGTTCAAGGTTAGAACCATAAATAGCATTGTCCTAAAAGTGTACATATAAGATTACAGATTCAAATGATGTACACAGGCAACAGCTAATAATAGTTGCACTGATAAAAACAAAGAATAATGTAGCATTCATTCCTAATCTGTCCTCTCCTCCGCCATATTAAAAGAAGGAAGGTCACCACAACTCAAAATAATCTCTGAATTACCCATTCAAAATTATGAGTTTAGGGGGAGTTCATGTGCAATTTCCAAGTCTGCAAATCGGATTTACCATAATTCCAGAACTCGTCACCGATGGTTAAGTACCTTAACACGAAAAAGCAGCCTATCCACATGTGTAACATTCAGTAATTTGAGTTATTTATATGTATATATTGATAGCAGTAGCAAGTTTAACTACGAACAAATGCAAGAATATTGAATTTATACATTTTTAAATTAAGCAAATCAGTCACCCACCATTGTAAAGTGGCATGAGGCATCAGGTTTTTCTTGTCAGGCTGTAGCAGAGATGGTTTTCTGCGAGTTAAAGTGATGGTTCGGAGTAATTTCACCCTAGGCTGCTTTGCACCTTGACCTCAAGCCAAACACCCCCCCATAAGCTTTTTTCCCTTGTTATAATGTCTCTCGCAATAGCAGCCGAGAGGAGTATCCATCAGGCAAGTGTTATTTAAATATACTTCTGGTGTAGTACAAACTTTCTAATGCCTAAGTACAGAAACTATTTGTACTACTGTATAAGTTTGGTATCATTCCGGGCATTATTAGTGGGCTAATTTACGAGATACAAACGTGGATCCATTAGCGCCTGCACTAAGCTAACCAGCTGATAACGCTAACTCGACCAACGCTATAACAAGGGAAAAAAGCTTATGGGGGGTTGTTTGGCTCGAGGTCAGGCAGCCTAGGGTGAAATTACTCCGAACCATCACTTTAAGACCTTAAGGGGCGAGGAGGTTGAAAACAAATGTATTTCCTGTCCTGACAGTGGAGGGGATCTGACAGTGGAGCCTGCACTGGAAGCAGCTCAACAGTGGAGGTCTGCAGCTAGACCCCTCTTCACGCATTCACACTTCACAGTATAAAATGCAATCAGTTTACCTTTGCCTTTACCCAAGCAAGCAGAAAGATGTGTTGTCTTAAATGTGTGCGTGTGTTAGGGGGGATGGAGTGTGTGTGTGTGTGTGTGTCTGTGTGTGTGTGTGTGTGTGTGTGTGTGTGTGTGTGTGTGTGTGTGTGTGTGTGTGTGTGTACATGCATGTGGAAGTGGGTGTTGCAACCTGGTTTCCTTGTCTGTTGATCAGAATCTTTGTTTTGTTTGTTTGTTGGTGTTAAATGATTGGTCATACCTAGACTGCTTCTGAATAGTAATCAAGAAGACTGTATGTGTATGTGTATGTGTGTGTGTGTGTGTGTGTGTGTGTGTGTGTGTGTGTGTGTGTGTGTGTGTGTGTGTGTGTGTCTCATTTATAATGACATTCTCTGAGCCTCTCCAGGCACTGGGAGTGTTACTTGTGGTGCAACAGTGCCCCCTGCAGTACATATTTGTCTTGTCATGTACAGCAGTGCATTATGAATTAAGAGCAATAATTCCTGTAAAAGAATTGTTGCTTATTAGTTAGGTTATATTAGGTTAGCATTGCAAATTAGATTAGATCCCGCCTGTTGTTCAAGTATTAAAGTTGAATGATGATACATCCAGGGCCAGATGAACCTGCAAGTAAGCTTTGATCCTCATGGCAGTCTTTACATTAGCCTTATTATTATTATTAAATATAAGGCATAGCTTCAAACACTAGTATGCGGTGGAACACATGGGTACCCAGCAATATATAATAAACCCATATTTATTTAGGAAGCATAATTATTTGATTCTTTTTAGCAAATTTGAGTGGCAGAACAAGCTGTTAACACAACAGTGACATATTGTCATCTTACAAAGCTATGATGGCAACAGTTGCCTATTTACACATCCAGCAATTGGAAACAATTGTGAGTGGTTAAAATGAAAGATGCTAAAATGCTCTGTAAAGTTGGTGGAATTTCAGAGTTGATGATAGTTCTCTGTGGGTTCGCCACTAGCGACACCTTCCACATTGCAGAAACCCCTTAAGGCCCTTAAGATTAAAATGCCCTGGCCCCTGAATTCTACATGTCCAGATCTCCTTGGGCAAAAGAATGAACCCCAAATTACTCCCGATGGCTGTGCCATCGGCAAGTGAGTGTGCATACATATGAGCAGGTGACACCTTGTATGGCGGCCTCGGCCACCAGTGTATGAATGTGTGTGTGAAAGGTGCCTGTAGTTTAAAGTGCTTTGAGTGGTCACTAAGACTAGAAAAGCAAGTCGTTCTCCCACCTCGTCAAATACTGACTACAAATACTACAAATACATACTCAGTCTTTCTCAGCGTCAGATACCGAAGCACAAGGTACTCTTTTACGCTGCGTTTACACGTGGCCGGCTATTTTCATAAACTGACATTTCAACATCTCCGTTTTCAAAAATAACATCGTGCACAGCTGTCAGTTTTCAGAAAAGTGTTCGGTTACACGTACCGTGTTCTCTTCCTCACTTCCTCGGCTGCCTAAAGCTCCGTTTGTCTCAGTTTACATGCAAACGTGCAAACAAAGTTTTCCAAAATCTCCACTCTGGCCGGAGATTTTAGAAAGAATCGTTTTCAGAGGCAAATTCTCCGTTTGTGTGTAAAGGAAGGGCACAAACGAACGGAAATGTCTCCTTTTTTCCAAATAACCATGTACGTGTAAACGGGGTATTAGCGTCTGTATGGAACACACCGGGCAGAGCAGCAGCTCAACCGCGGCGCTGTCAATTCAGTCAGGACCACGTGGTCAATAAATAAATTGTATTCATCTGCAATTCAATGGCTCTGTTCTGGGGGCCTGGGGCCTCCCCGCTCTTCCACGTGCATACGTGGAAAGCCTGAGGCAGGAAGAGCACACCTCTCTGCCCTTCCATGTGCATACAGGGAAAGCCTTAAAGGTGCCCTGCCACACATATTTCATGACTTTGTGGTAATGTCTGAAGTTCTACCATGGACTATGTAACATTGTTTGTGGAAAAAATGCCTTCGTTACCTTGTTTCAAGCCATTCTAGCGTGGTATAGAAAGCCTGCAGGAAGACTCAGCTCGATTTCTGCCAGTTCTTGTTAATATTCAACAAGCTAAGCTGTTTGAATCTGATTGGCTAACAGCTAGCCAATGAGAGCCTGGTTGTCAGAATCCTTTACCCAGCCCAACTGGGCGAGCTAATGAATAGTAATGAGCTCAGGCAATATGATGTCAGACTGACCAGCTTTTGTAAATGGCCTGATTTCTCCGCTTATTTCTTTTCAGTAGCTAGAGCTGACAGAGGAGGTAGCAGTTCATTTTCACATTCACAACATAACACAAACACATATGGACCTAATATATTTTAAAAAATGCAAGTAAAAGCGGTTTTGTATGGCAGGGCACCTTTTAAGCAGGGAGAGCAGCAGTGGCAGGATCCCCCTAGGGCACAGAACAGAGCAGCATCAATGACAACAGATATGACATTGATTAAGTCAGACAACATGAAAATAAATTTAAAAGGAGGAGCTGGGGTGGAGGTTGGTTGCAAGCGCTAACAGAGATGCAGCGAGGTAGGCTGAGAAAAGCAGTTTAAATAGAGCGCTCTATTTGGGAAATCCAATCATATGCTAGGAGGGAATCAGCTGAGCCATCAGCTGGCGTGCTGGCTTAGGGACTATCAGCTATGAGCTGAGATAATAGCCAAGCTTGACTCCGTGGTCTGCCAGAACTAGTAGAGTAGTATGAAAGACCGAAAATCCGCTTATGGATGTTGGTTGGGGGTGGTGGATGGGTCAAACAATCACCCAGGAGACTGGGGTCCCCGTTCTTGTCCCGCAGGTCAGTTAAACGTACATTTTGTAAACCCCACCCACAATCCTTCCCTAACCCTTAATTATTGTACATCAGCTGTCTCTGGACTGGTGGTAAGAGGTCAACCTGTAGCTGTACCTGTATCTAGCTTAGTTTGCAGTTAATCCAATTACGACAGACAAATTGCCACACAGCACACAAGGAGCCATTTTGGTCACTTCAGATCGGGCCCCATTAGCGCTGTTGCCTGCCTTGTCTGTTAGTAACCCAGCTTCGGATTCAACCAAAAAGACATCAACTGTCTCTGGACTGGTGGTAAGAGGTCAACCTATACCTAGCTTTGCACCTGCCGCCATCGTGCCTTCACTCAACTTCACAGCTACTTTGGCTTAAAAACCATCATTAACCCTGCATGTTAAAAATATACACCAATGGTCCCAACCCAGAGCATCAAAAAGTGACGGCAAGGGGTCCCGAACAAGCGCATTATATAAACGATGGCAAAGGGGTTCCCTGAGCATAAAATATCGCCGCGGATGGGATTACATTGGAATTAGTTGAAAGCCCACTGCGTCTGACTGAGACGCTAAAGGGGACTGTTTGCGTCAGTAACTAACGCCAAAGGCCCCCTGACCAAGCATCGCTTTTTGACGCGCTGGGAGTAAGACTGTTGAGAAAAGCTCTATATAAATGCAGTCCATTTACCATTTTGCTTTTGTGATGCATATTATTAAACTCATTTGCAATTAATCCAATTACGACAGACAAATTGCCACACAGCACACAAGGAGCCAATTTGGTCCCTTCAGATCGGGCCCCCTCAATGCCTGCCCTGTCTGTTGGTAACCCAGCTTCGGATTCAACCAAAAAGAAACAGAATTCACAAGGTGAATATGTATGTGAATGTAAACAGAGAATGGGATAGTATACAGTCCAGTTAAAACGCTAGGAGACATGCTATAGGAAAACCAAGCATATAATAATAGGTATAGAATAGGCAGCAGTTGTAGTATTTTAAGGAGCTGCCTTAGCCAGTGCAAATGAACACATGTAGTGAGAGCGTTGTGAGGATGTGTATTCAGAGAGCCAGTCACTACACTCTGCAGAAATGCAATCTCCATTCCCTGATGATGATGATGATGATGATGATGATGATGATGATGATGATGATGATGAAGGGAGCTACGTGAGAAAGAAATATTATGGCAGTGTCTCTCACCCAAGGTTTGCACAGTGTTAGTGGCCACAGGTTACGATAATCACTGACAGTGCTCTCTGTCTCTCTCTTTGTTCTCTGGTTTAATGAGTGGAACATTTTTTTACTTACCTCATCAAGAGTAAATCAATAGTCAGCTCAAAGACGGTACCATTTAGGAAGGTGACTGCTAAAGGTAGCAAACTATCGATCTGCCTAAATGAGCCTCGCCAAACTTTGTGAAGTAAAAGGAGGGGGAGAAGTGTGTCGTTATCTCCTAAACACAGTTTAAACTGCAAATAATAAAGATATCAAGACAGAGTGAGAACTGATTGGTATAGAAGGAGTGTAGAATGAGTTAATTCACAGAAGATTTTACATCGTCATGTTAGAGAAGGAATTCATTGAAGTGTGAGCGACCAATTTATACAGGTATTTGCTTCATTACTTTTTACACTCAAAGAATAAGTGTTTTTTTAAAGAACCATTACAGGTTAGAACATTTAAAGGTGCCCTGCCACACAAAACTGTTTTCACTTGCATTTTTTGAAATATGTTAGGTCCATATGTGTTTGTGTTATGTGGTGAATGTGAAAATGAACTGCTACCTCCTCTGTCAGCTCTAGCCACTGAAAAGAAATAAGCAGAGAAATCAGGCCAATTACAAAAGCTGGTCAGTCTGACGTGGTGTTGCCTGAGCTCATTACTATTCATGAGCTCGCCCAGTTGGGCTGGGTAAAGGATGCTGATAGCCAGGCTCTCATTGGCTAGCTGTTAGCCAATCAGATTCAAACAGCTTAACTTGTTGAATAATAATGAGCACTGGCAGAAATCGAGCAGAGTCTTCCTGTAGGCTTTCTATACCACGGTAGAATGGCTTGAAACAAGGTAACCAAGGCATTTTTTCCACAGAAAATGTTACAGAGTCCATGGTAGATCTTCAGACATTACCACAAAGTAATGAAATATGTGTGGCAGGGCACCTTTAAGGGTTCTATTGCTTAGTACATGTTTGGCACCCTGAAAATGTTCTATATAGATTCATTTCAGAGGGTTCATTTAAAATGTGTTGCTAAATCAGAATCAAATCAGAATCCAAAAACTTTATTGATCCCGGAGGAGTATTGCACATTGTATTATTCCAGTTGAGTTCTTACGCACAGTTATTGCACTGTTAAGTCAGTGTTGCACAGTTAAAGATATACATTCTAAATTGGGTTATAGCTGCTGACGGGGGGAATTAAGTCCAAGAGCTCTATTGACTCCGAGAGCCTGACACAAGATTTTTAATCTTGAAAATTACTATTTATATCAATTATATCACTCACTGTGAAAGCTGATTGTACATTTTGAGCACAAGAATAGACTCTTTTCCTCCCATTAATAATAACTTTTTTTATACAGCATCTCTCAAAGCTACCATTACAAAGTGCTTCACATGAAGGATAAATAAAAGAAAGCAGGAGAGCAATCAAATCACAGTCAACACATAAAAATACAATAAGACAGCTAAGAGAAAGAAAATAATGGCCAACAGTAAACAGAAAAAGTTCTAATAAGTAATAGATAATTAAGAAAAGGCTAAATGGTAAAAGTGAGTCTTGATGGATAATTTAAAAGAGGGCAGTGACTTTTCTAGTCAAAGTCTAAAGCTATTCCAACGGGTTAGAGCCCTAAAGCAAATGCCCTGTCACCCTTAGTCTTTTTACACTATTACCTGTGTTTCATCTGTTATGGGTACTACTCCACACAAAACAGGAAATAGCAGAAACTGTGGAGCACTTCCATTTCTCCACTTACAGTATATTTATCTCCGCCAAGGAGGTTATGTTTTTGGCTCAGTTTGTCCGTTTGTTGAATGGTTTGTTTGTCCGTCAGCAGGATTACAGAAAACCTACAGGCCGGAACTTTTCTAAACATGATATTCACTTTTTGTCAGCTAAACGTAACTGTACTGTCCGCCGAAACGATCGGCAGCTCGCGGTGCCCTGTTTCCGGCTCAAAGTCACCTATTGTCAGCTAACTCAACTAGCAACAGCCGCTGACAGGATAGACAGCTTACAGAGTTATGTAGCCGGGTCCCAGTAATCTATTGTTGGCTAAGCTCAATTACCAACGGCCGCCAACAACTCACGGAGCTCTGTAGTCGCCTAATTTCATAGGACATGATACAAATTGGTTTGCATACATTTTCGTACAATATCCTACATTCATGAGAATGCGTTGAATAAAACAAAATAACAAAAAATAATTAACAATCGGCAATTGATATCTGAGGCAAAAAAAAACGTGATCGGGGCTCCTCTAATCAACATGTGCTGATGGACATGTCATTAGTTTGGCACGTATTTGGTTGCGAACCAAAGTATTGGATAAAGGGAAACCTTGACCTGATAAAGGCACTATAGAGGAAAGGTGAAGGAATCATCAAAGTCATTAATTCAATTCAATTCAATTTTATTTATAGTATCAAATCATAACATAAGTTATCTCGAGACACTTTACAGATAGAGTAGGTCTAGACCACACTCTATAATTTACAAAGCCCCAACAATTCCAACAATTCCAGTAATTCCCTCAAGAGCAAGCAGTGCGACAGTGGCGAGGAAAAACTCCCTCTTGGGAAGAAACCTCGGACAGACCCAGGCTCTTGGTAGGCGGTGTCTGACGAGCCGGTTGGGGGTGTTACAAATCATATTTATTTCATGGATTGTCATGAAACTCTGAACAAACATTGATGTTCCCCTCATTAAGTTATTTCAGTCTGGAAGTGGAAATGTTGGGCCAACAGACACACCAAATAAATTGCAAAAAAATTAAGATATTAGCCAAGAGACCAGTTCATCTTTCCGTCCACTTTAAAAAAATTTGGAAGGTTTAAAAAGTCGGAACATCTGGAGTTCCATGAAGACTAAGTAAACTCCACCTCCTGATCCTGTCAATGGAATTTATAAATTATTTGTTTATTCTCTTCATCTTAGTTGCTATATCTATCTTATTGCTATAAGGTGTTTTATATTTTGTCCATCTTTGGTGCTAAATCATATGGTTATGGGATTGTGATAACCCCGTGGTTACATCAGTAATTTCCATTACAAAAATATTTAGTTCCAGAAAATGGAAATTCTTATTTGTAATAGTTGTAATAGTTATGATGCAAGAAGAGAAGAGCACATAGAGCTGAATGTAATCTAACCAGACATTTAGATACTTGAAAAATTGGTAAAAAGGTTGCTGTTTAAACTATGACAAATCAAAGTGGCAGAAAAATGGATCCATTCTGAAATAAACAACAATAATAGTCCCCCCCCTTTTTTCTTCTGGGCAGGTGCGCCAACCAACTTAACAACAACATCACTGCCACAATAGTCCGGTCGTATCCTTCCGGATGTTGTCTGCATAGCTGTCGCATTCTCATCCTTCTCTTCTGCATGTGTCCAGTTCTCTCTCTCTTCTCGCCTTCCATATCCACTATTCCGACCCTCTTTTTCCATTCCTCCTCCATTTTTGGTCAGATCTTCATGAAAGTGGAGATTGGCTCCTGATTTCAAAGCCAATATAACTCCTCTTCACTCCATCCAGCAATTGTGGGGGGGAGTGAATATAATTAGGTGCTGCAGCAATGGACAGTATGAAAAAAAAAAGTTTTTTGAACAATAAAGCATATACCCCTGAACTAGACCTAAAAATGAGCATAATAAGTTACCTTTAACTTATCGGGGATCGAGCAAATAATTGACATGTTGAAATAGATTTATTTTATGTATTTTGCTGGATTTTGTAAAGTAAAGACATTTGCAACGCTCAGGTTTGCATGGAAAAATTAGCACAGACCAGCCTCCAGGAGAGTTGTGGTAAAGTAACATGATTTAACCTAGCCTAGAAATCTGGCAGCAAATTTAATTTGCAGCCAGGGGGGTCTAGGCACTCTCCATTGGCTTGCGAGCTCGAAAAACCAAAATCTGGTCAGGCCAATCACATTGTGTATCGTGAGTAGGTGGACGGGCTTATGGCTGCTGCTGCTGGGAACAGCGGTCTTCTGGAAGACTTGGAGTTAAGCTTTTCTTTGAGAAAAGAACAAAGAACGGCATAGAAATCATTCTTAAAAAAGGAAGATGTGTTCGGAGTTTTGCCGACCGGATACGGCAAAAGTTTAATCTATCAACTAGCTTCGCTACCTTCTTCGTTGCTCTGCCTTGTTGTAGCGCTATCCTATTGCGTGCAGATGGAATTTGAAAGACAACCGTTTATCCCGCCCCTCGGATTGAGCCCTGTCAATGGTGAGTTCCCAGACCCAACATCTTGATGTGGGTCTGGCTTGTCAGGCTAACAAACTACAGCTGGATGATGGGAATGCTATGAGTTTTGCATGTATTAGGTCATAAATCAAAGTTTTAGAAAAATAACAATTGATGTTGGCGCAATATGGAACTTTTGTGTCAATCCATCCAGCATATTGAGATATTTCACAGAACTGTGAACTTGACCTGCTGGTGGCACATGTAAAGTCAGGGGATGACCAAAGTCTCCAAGGTTTACCCTTTGGGAACCATGGATATCTGTACCAATTTCCATGGCAATCCATCCAGTTGTTGAGATATTTCAGTGTAAGCCAAAAGTGGCATCCTGCTGATAATGCTAGAGGAAGGGAATCACCAAAGTCAGTAGGATTCATCCTCCAGGGACCATCCAGTAGATGTAGAAATATTTTAGTCTGGACTAAAGTTGTGGTCCTATCGACAGACTGACATTGCCATCCCAAGAGCCATGCCGCTAGCGTGGCTAATAATAAATAAACAAAAGAATGTAGGCATATAACTGAATCCGGTTCTTAGAGAGAAAAATAGAACAGTTACTAGTGAACACCAGCCACTACGCTGGTATTGTCATCACCTTGTGTTCTTGTGTTGTCTGTCTGCGGCCAGATTTTGTCACCGCGATAGTAGTCTCGCATTGCCAGACTTTCCTCCACAGCGCTGCGGAGGAAGGTCTGGCTAGTCCACTGGTTTATTGGCATTTTATTAAACCAAAGACAATCGTCTTTGGTGTTTTGGTGGAACATGTGCTTGTCCAAAAGTTGTTTTAGTCGTGCAACAGAAAACTCCGATTGGACAGATAGTCTAGCTAGCTGTCTGGATTTACCCTGCAGAGATCTGAGGAGCAGTTAACCATAGTCCTCATAAATCCACCGGCCAAGAACGCCAACACAAAGAAAGGGAAAGGTGACGGATATCTTGCCGAAAATTAGGGACATCCGGCAGAATTTCATGCGGCACCGGAGCAATCCCGGAAATGAAAAGTCGTCAATATAGACTACTGTGATAGCATCAGAACTGGGCAAGATGCAGTCACAAAACTTTACAGCTGTTAAGTTGAGATCAAAATAAAGGCAGAGCTGGAAGATGGGTTTGGTCAAAGCAAGGGCGAAGGGAATAGAATGATATGATGAACAGTAGCAATAATAATAGCAATAGCAGTAATGATAAAAAAAAAAAACTATGACTAATAGTTTAGCAGTGTTTCTAGTAAAATCTAAATTATACCCACCCCTTGTTGTGTATGTAATGATGAGTATAGAAGACTGACAAACAGTATAAATATTCCATCAGGCAATCCACTTTAGGCTGACCAGTTTTTTGCCAAGTCATTGATACACAGCCACAGACACACACCCTCTCACTCTTCTCTCTTAGAGAAATTGTTGACTGTCCCCTGAAATAAAGTGAGAATCCCACAGATAGAAAGCGAGTGAAAACAACAGGAGGATGAATGAGAAAACGTAAGAGGGCAGATGTAGGTTTCATAAAGCTGAGAGAGGGCAGAGTAATGGAGCAAATTGATCAGGTTATATCTGGTCATAAAGTCACCCAAATCAAATAACAGGCCTGCAGGTCTATTTTCTCTTTCACTTTCTGGGACCAGTGCCCAAAGATGGCCTTATTTCATTTCAGTAAATATCTCAACTGTTCTCACTCATGCTTTATCGCTTCACATAACACACCCCACACACACACACACACACACACACACACACACACACACACACACACACACACACACACACACACACACACACACAAACACACACACACTCACACACACTCACACTGTGCTTCCAGGCCTGGGATGATATGGGAATGATATGGGTATCTCGCATTTTATATTTAGACTTGGGGAGGCACAACCAGTTGTAAACACAACATTGTCCTAAAATAAATATGTTTGATTTCTTTCATTATGCAAGTAATTTATATTTGTGTAGACAGAAAAGGGTTGCACACAGAAATACTTACAAAACAAAGTGTAAAATATTGACATTTCTTCATGTCTGTGACGTATTCTACAAATATACACATTGAAACAGTCATGACTGTCAAAAGATAATTTCGCTGTCTATTTTTGCTGCCAACCGCACTTCACGAGACAAAAATAGGTGAGACCTCGGATCTCTAAATGTTCAGCAGCTGAGCTGCAGCCGAGGCTCGCTGTGTGGCTGCTTCATCATGTTGTCCAATAATAACTCTCTTTTAGCTCTGTCTTGCTGTCAAATAACTCCCGGGAAAAATATCTCACCCACGAGACTAGGGTTCGCGTCCCATGTGCCACTAAAACGTACATTTCGTAACCCCACCCACGATCTGTTCCTGAACCTAACTGTCCTGTTCTTGTGCCGCATGTCAGTTAACAGTTCTGCTCTCCATTCCCCACACCAGACTCCGTACCTTCGGAGACAGAGCCTTTAGTGTTGCAGCCCCATCCCTCTGGAACACCCTCCCTGCAGATATTCCAAATGCTACATCCCTGGACATTTAAAAAAAAAAAAAAAAAAACTCCTGAAACACCACCTGTTTACCACAGCCTACAACCTCCTTTAGCTTAGCCACAGTAATTATGTAAAGTTTCCTTGGGTTTCATGAAAGGCGCTATATAAAGTTATAATTATTATTATTATTAAACGTACGTCCCGAAAGTTAACTGTACGGACGACATCTGTGTTGTTACGGACGACATCTGTGTCCAAACAAGTAACGGTACTGACAACATCTGTGTCCCAACCCAGCAGGTAACGGTACTGACAACATCTGTGTTCCAACAGGTAACGGTACGGACAACATCTGTGTCCCAACCCAGCAGGTAACGGTACTGACAACATCTGTGTTCCAACAGGTAACGGTACGGACAACATCTGTGTCCCAACCTTACAGGTAACGGTACGGACAACATCTGTGTTCCAACAGGTAACGGTACGGACAACATCTGTGTCCCAACCGAGCAGGTAACGGTACTGACAACATCTGTGTTCCAACAGGTAACGGTACTGACAACATCTGTGTCCCAACCCAGCAGGTAACGGTACGGACAACATCTGTGTTCCAACAGGTAACGGTACGGACAATATCTGTGTCCCAACCTTACAGGTAACGGTACGGACAACATCTGTGTTCCAACAGGTAACGGTACGGACAACATCTGTGTCCCAATCCAGCAGGTAACGGTACTGACAACATCTGTGTTCCAACCCAGCAGGTAACGGTACTGACAACATCTGTGTTCCAACCCAGCAGGTAACGGTACTGACAACATCTGTGTTCCAACCCAGCAGGTAACGGTACTGACAACATCTGTGTTCCAACAGGTAACGGTACGGATAACATCTGTGTTCCAACAGGTAACGGTACGACAACATCTATGTCCCAACCCAGCAGGTAACGGTACTGACAACATCTGTGTTCCAACCCAGCAGGTAACGGTACTGACAACATCTGTGTTCCAACCCAGCAGGTAACGGTACTGACAACATCTGTGTTCCAACCCAACAGGTAACGGTACGGACAACATCTGTGTTCCAACAGGTAAAGCTACGTCAGCGCGGACAGCCGTGTGTCCGAGCAGCTGACAGGCTTGCTACACCTAATATCATTAGATTTTATCAGCGGTGGAAAGTGACTATACCGTACTTCAATACAATTGTAAGGTACTTTTAATGAAGTATTTTCATTTTCTCCTACTTTATACTTCTACTCCACCCCAATTCAGAGTCAATTTGGCCTATTGTATGTTTTACTTCACTATTTATTTTATAGCTTTAGTTACTTTGCAGATTCAGATTAATAATACAAAATATTATGAATAAATGATGTTGTGGATAAAGATAAGACTTTGTTGATCCTGTGGTGAAATTTCCATGCTGGTCATATTTCCCCTGTCATTTTGGTAAAAGTAACTCAAAAGTAACGCAAAAGTAGTGTAAAGCATTACAATTCAGAGACAGTTATATTGTAGATGACAGTAACTAGTCATCTATAATGTATTATATTTTGGAAGTAACTTGCCCAAAACTGTTCACCACAGCTCATTTCAACAACGAACGCCAGGAATGTTGGAACTATTTTCTGGGAGGGGGTGCTGTAAATATAGACTACTTCACCCCTTGCACCGGTTATCACTTCTTTCTTGGTGCCCCACACACCCTGGACAGTGCTGTCCAACATAGCAGTGCGAGTATTAGCCCAACCCAAGGCTTTCATTTCAAATAATTTGAAAAGTATACAGCTATTAAGGCAACCAGAAAATACAGATGTTCACAAAGCACCTTTATTATTATGACAATAAAGAAAACGGTTCATATCAGAGTTGTGCATGCTCATATCAATCAAAAAAACCTTTAAAGCCTTTAATAAAAAGCACAAATGCACATTAAAACAAAACATGCAAGAATAAATCTCCCTTTCAAAACCATGGATATAGTTGAACTCGGCCAACCATGCCAAAACACTTATTTATGAACGTCTTCATTTTGTCCCCACCGGGGATAAAAGTAATTCCGCAGAGGCAAAGATATGTAGACCAGAAAGGGGGAAATCCCACGCAGGGCTGAGAAAGAGCACTCTGATGCAGCGATGCAGATTGAGGCGCAAAAAGACGTCTTTTATTCACAAAAAAAGCATCTAAGCTGTATATTGCACAAAAAATGTTCTTTGCCAGTGATATCTGGGTTCCCGTCAGCAGTTAAGGCAAAAATAGGGCTTTGGGATGCCTGGGCTCGATTTGTCTCTGAATATCATGAACAAACAGCTCCAGGATTTCATTTTAGGTGTTGTTAGACATGCATTCTCCTTTTCAGCCAATTCTTCAAGTCAGGATCAGCGCGTACCCTGGAAACAGAATATAGAATGCCATGACTGACCAAGTCAAGTGGAGATAGTCTGGGTACATCTAGTCTATATCCTTGACGTTCCAATTCCAGGCAGGGATGGACTGGAACCAAAAATCGTCCCTGGCATTTTGGCCCAGACCGGCCCACCACATAAGATAACAAATACCACCCGTCCTTGTGCTCCCCTGAATATGTATACCAACTCCTACTCCTTAAAACTACTACGCCATGTAATGAGTAAGCAAGAATCAGTGAGAGTTGACACATTAAATACTTCAAAAAAAATGTTTCAATACTTTAAACAACTTTCCTAAACTCTTAACGCACCAACACACGACTGGCAAAACAGTTAATTTCATGCTCAAAATCACACATTGTAAACTAAACTCCAACACTGATTTTCAAAATACAATAATTCACTAACACAATTCACTATGTTTACCAAAACAATGCAATCATGTCTCAAAATCAAATAATTCTTCCAAAACACTAACACATGTTCTATCCCAACAGGAACATTTAGTCATTCATAGCACAATGTCATACAAAACACTAACATCCCATGGAATTACACAAACTGCATTATTTCAGTCAGGTCTGCCCTTATACAACAGACAAAAGTGATTGTATTGATCATATATTGTGTTTTGCACTGCAGTTTCTGTTGAAGCCTCTCTACATTTTTGTTTTGTTGGGTTTAGTAAATTTTTTTTTTTTAAGATTATTTTTTGGGCTTTTCCGCCTTTATTTCACAGGACAGCTAGTTGAGAAAAGGGAGAGAGAGAGGGGGGAGACATGCAGTAAATCGTCACAAGTTGGATTTGAACCCTGGACCTCTGCATAGAGGTTCAAACCTCCAAGTATATGTGCACCTGCTCTACCCACTGAGCCAACCCGGCCACCAATTTGATTCTTTTGCTGCAGAGATCCAATACAAAAAATGATTGACCCATCTCAGAGTAGCTTTATAGAATGTACGGTTTATGAAAAAAAAGGAGACAGAGACAGAATTGTCCTGGTACTCCTCTTCCTCTCCCTCGTGAAGGCATTTTTCTTATTTTCTGTGTTCATCTACAGTATATTGTTCAAATAGGTCCTCTTTTACTGTACTACCATATGGTCATGCGATTGAAAGAACCTCAACACCTGAGTGTGTTTCCTAGAAGGGAATCATCTGTGATTGATCTATTTGCATAACTTCAATCAGCTGTTTCTCAATAAATGCATGTATAAAATCCAGGGGATATATTTGTGTTTCAATTTACAATATGATCAGCTGTTCACTTTGACTTTAGCCTATAAGTTAGGTTTAGAACATGGTGTTATCTGTTGTGACATACAGTGTGAAAGCATTTGTAAATTTGGCAGTAAAGATCCATTGTTTCGGTCTTGGTGGAACTTGTGTGTAAAAGAAGTTCAAGCGTTTAAAATTTGTGTTAACTGTATGCATTTTGTGTCAAAGCAACAAGAAATGTGTTAATTGTATAGCCTACACAGACCGATGTTGTGCTAAAGAGTTTAGGAAAGTTGTTAAAAGTAATGAAAAAAGTGTCATAGCGATCGTAAAAAACTGTAAGTAGGATTAAATTAAAATACTCAATTAAAAGCACCTCACAATTTAATCTAAGTAGCCTACGGTATAGTTACTTTCCACTGCTGATAAAATGTAATGATATTACGTGTAGCAAGACTAAACATTATTCATTCATTAAAACATTAATTCCGACATGTTGTTATCGGTCAGTTCAGGCACATTGCTGTCGGCACTGAAAGGACACAGATGTCCCTAGGCTACCGTCTCTGGTTCTGGCTCTGACCACGGGAACAGTGACGAGACAGCTCGCTTCAACGCAGCGTAAAAAACTCCTGAAAATAATTTCCATGTTGCAAATGTATCTGTCTCTGCAGTCATTTCAACCACCAAATCCAGCTACAGGAAATAACACTTGCAGACTTTTTTTTTTCTATGCCGAAATGTTTCGCGGTGATGGTGAATTCTTAAACACCACTTGTTTTTGGCTCAGTTTTATCAAGGGGCAAAGTGTTTTAAGGGGCGTTCTGCTTACCGCAGGTTCTACCCTCACTCCCTCATCTCTGTCCCTCTCCTCCTGAGTCTCCTCCTCACTGTGCATGCCACTGCCGCCGACACCGACACCACCACCACTATCATCAGCCACGGGAGCTGATGAAGGTCCTGCTACTGCCGAAAACATGTCTGTCAATTTGACACATTTGGCAGCGTCTGCCTGAAGGGCCTGTTTCGTTTTATCACGCGGCTTCTCTGCACCTCCTTTGCGTTTCTTCTCCATGATCTCTATCACTATTCTAGCCTGGCAGATGCACACTGAAACTGCATGCAGGCAGTAATCCCAGAGGGTGCTGTTTAAAGATATGGTTGGGCCAGTCCAGTGTCAATTAAGAAAACAACCAATGAGCTGAGCTACGTGTCAGAAAAAAAAAACTAGCTTATGTGATATTTTTGACTAAACTGTTTTGGGCCAGCAGCCCAGTTTCAATTGAAAAAACAATGGGCCGCCGATCTAGGCCTACCACTTATATGGGCCGGTTCATGGGCCGGACAAAAAAAAGTGAAATAAAGTGCCCAGTATGCCAGATGGCCAGTGCCCTTGCTTCCAGGATTCCGGAAAATCCGCCGGATTTCACTCATTTAGGCCGGATGTCCGTTGACTTGGGCTTCCTTTGTGTTGGCACTCTAAACTCCAATGGATATGCAGGACTATGGTTAACTGCTCCTCCTTATCTCTGCAGGGTAAATCCAGACAGCTAGCTAGACTATCTGTCCAATCTGAGTTTTCCTCCAGAGCTCGGTGGAGGAAGGTCTGGCAATGCGAGACTATATGGTCCATGACAATGCCTGCTGCTAATCTAATTTTTCTTATATTTGTCCATCGGCGCAAAGATCAACCTGCTGTTGTCTCTCCTCTCTGGATCTGTGAGACTGATACAATACTTTTCTGCACCTTAGATTTGTAGGTTTAGTTGTCCTTTACTGCTTCCCTTTTATTCTATCCCCCCACCAACCCCCGCTCTTCTCTCTCTCTTCTCAGTTTTCCCTTCTGCGGCTAGTCTTTATAAACTTTCTCTTCTGTTTTACTGTATATTTTCAGAATGAGGCAGGAGCAGCTCTCCTGACTTCCCAGTGCTGTGTTACTTATATTGATATTTTCTTCCCTTTCCAAATGACGGTCTCCAAAGTGATTGACTGAAGTGATTCCCTGTGGACAAAATAAAGCAGCGTTTATCGACATAAATCCGTCTTTTGAATTGCAAATATAGTCCAGTTCCCAGATTTTATGATATATAATGTAATTCACCTTAGAAAAATCACTTCTTTTTCTCTCTGTTTTTACCACCACAGATTTACTGTGTTGAAAATCTATTTCAACAGGGGAATGTTTTTGTGTATAATACAGATGTGTAAATGAAAGCCCACTGTTGGGGCGTCTAGACAAATGGGAAGACATAGCCAATATGCAGTAACGCCTGAAATTCCACACGGTTGTAATTTAGCTTAATGGTTTTCTTTTATGAATTGCTACTTTTCTTTGTTCATTTTTGCAGGTTTCATTCGTTTTTTGTCACACATCAAGACATGAGCGAATAAAAGAGGAGAGAAAATCCTCCTGTGCTCCCTCTCCACATTTCCACTCTTTCTGTCGGATTCTCCTTGTGGTGGTGGTCCCTAACCTTGCTGGATTCTCGCAAGATCACGCGAGAAACACAGGATCACTAGATCACACAAAAATTAACATAATGGAAAGTAACTGAAAAAACATTAACTCACATTCATGTTTAATACACATTTGCTTTGCAACATAAATTGAATAAACTTTGTTTCATTAGGAGCTCTTATGCTATTGAAACTAAAAATAATAAATAAATAAAATAATGAAAAATGAAACTAGGGAGGTGTTACAATTAGTTCCACCGTGGCTAGATAAGATATTTAAAGTGATGTGATAAAGTATGGCAATGTAAATACCAATTGCTTCAGTGATTGTTTTATCCTGTTCTGCTCTAAAAGCTGCTTGAAAGCAGCAGAGATAAGGAGTTGGGCTCCGTTTAGTTTTTTCCTTGCCTAGGTGACGTGGTACATCTGGGTGATGCCATTGAATTTGCAATAGCATGTTGGATGTGTTTCCATTCACATACCCTACAACGGTAGAGCGACGCCCATTCACACAATGCTGAAACGCTCTCATATACACCATTGAAAGCAAAATCCTAGCGTTTCAGTAGTTTATATGAGTGTTGGAGTGGATATCAAGAGTGATGCCTTGATGTCCAGAAAAGTAAGTAAATCTACTCTATTCTTTGTGTTGGGTATATACACACTTATCATGCGTCATTACCATATGTGTTGTATTTCTGTATTTGTAAACATTTTTGGATTATTTTTATCACTTTAATAGTTAAAATTGTGTACATTACATGTAGAAAGCTAGCTACATTTGCTTAGTCATCATCTTTGCTAGTAAGGCTAATTTTTTGACAAAAATGTCATTACCAGCACATTACAGCTTGTGCTGGTAATGACAGGTTGTGGTGGTGATGACAGCAGATACATTAAACATACTGTTCTTTAAAGAATTTGTTGAATACGTTATCTTAAATGAATTAATATACATTTACCAATCAGAACTCACTATATTTTAAATGAAGTAATGCATTTGTTTTTAAAATACTAAATTAATTCATTACAATCGTTGTGTTTAGGTGTTACATGGCTCCAAAAGCAGCTGCCCAAAGGTCCAAATCATACAGAAAACGTCTAAAAGATAATCCTGAGAAATATGCACAGTATCTGCAGAGTGAGAAAGAGAGATATCGTAGAAGAAGAGAAACAGGAAAATTTAAATCTGTTTCGCTATTGAGCACACAAGAACGCAGATATGAAAAAAAAGATGGAAAGTTAATCAACAAAGGAAGAGAGCTAAGGACAGAGAAAAAAGAGAAATAGAAAATTATCTTTCACTGAATAGTCCTCCAGAATCTCCTGATGTCCATACACTAGAGAATCAGAGTAAGCATGTGCCAAATGCAAGGAATGAAAGAGGAGGTATGGCAGATTCCGTCCAAACCCCAAAGCAAAGAGAACGCAAAAAAGTCAATAGAAACAGAAGAAAGGTCTACCATGATCTTCAAAAGTCTCAAAAAAAGCTGGAAAATGCCTTGCAAAAGGTTGATGAAGTATAGGAAAAGGTTAGATAGGCTGACTAAGAAGCATACCACTGAGCAGTCCCCAAGAACTAAAGCAAGAAAACAGATGAGGGGAGGACATGGTAATCTCAGGAAGACTCTTGTGTTCCATAACACATTAGTCTCACAGCTGCGACAAACCTACCATCAAAAGAAAATTAAAGGAAAACAAATCATATCAAAGGTCATTGCTGGAAACATTTTAAAGAAGTACGGGTTAGTGTATGCGGCGCACAAAGAACTTGGAATATCCTACAAAACAATGAGAAAGAACATAATGACACCTGGTCTTCAGTATTCCAGAAAAAAACATAGTAATATGCTGAGCAACACTACAAAAGAGAAGATTAAAGAATTTTTGGAACGTGACAACAATTCGCGAGTTACTACAGGAAAGAAAGACACCATAACTAGACAGAAATTAAAAAAGCAGAAGCGTTACCTCAATGACTCTCGTTTCAAGGAGAAATATCCCCAGGTGAAAATCTCATACAGTAAATTCTGTGAGAACCGTCCTTTCTGGATCGTCAAACCCTCCATTCAAGACAGGGATACCTGTTTATGCAAGACTATGTTGCACTCACTATGTTGTGAAAGTCCAACTAAGGCCTGCATGTATAGAGAGTGTGTCCATTGCCAGGACAAAGAAGTACAAACTGCTGCATTTGAACCTGGTGAGCAAACACAGTGGATGGAATGGCAGAGCAAAACTGAAATCAGGGAGAAAAAGAAAGGTGGTGAGAAGATGACATTCACTGCTCACTAAAACAGTGAAGGAGCAAATCCAAGGAACCATTCAACACTTGTTGGAAAATTTCACAGCAGCAAGTTTGGCAAACATTCTTTTAACATTGCACATCAGTACTCAACCCTCAAAGCCCTGAAGGAAAATGTTCAAGAAAATGAGTTAATTCTCCATGTGGACTTTGCTGAAAATTATCAGTGCAAGTATTCTTTGGAAATACAAGCTGTACATTTTGGAGACTCTCATAAGCAAGTATCCCTACACACAGGAGTTGCTTATACGGTTGATGGTGCTCAATCCTTCTGTTCAGTCTCCGCTTCAATGGAACATGATGCCTCAGCCATATGGACACATCTGACCCCTGTACGCTCTCACTTCAAAGAGCTCATCCCGTCTCTGAACACACTGCACATGATAAGTGATGGACCAACGACGCAGTATCGTTCAAAGAAGAACTTCTTCTGTCGCAGCTCTGTTCCATTTGAGCTAGAATTTAAAAAGGTCACATGGAATTTCCTAGAGGCAGGCCATGGAAAGGGTGCAGCTGATGGGGTTGGCGCAGCCTTAAAACGGAGGGCAGATGTTCTTGTTGCAGGTGGAACAGACATTCCAGATGCGAGGATGTTCTTTGAGAAGCTGATAGAAGAGAAGTCAAAAATCAAGCTCTTCTACATCACAGAAAGTGAGATAGAAGAAAATGACAGATCTATACCAGACCAGCTTGAAACTGTATGTGGTATAATAAAAATCCACCAGGTAAGCTTGAGGACACACCACACAAGCAGTACAACAGTCCAAAGTGTTGGTTTTCTTTTAGTTTATATTTGTGTTGTGAAATTATAAGCACTGTTGTGCTTTTTGTTTGTAGATTTTTACCAACAAGTCCGGCCACATCAACTGGCGAACCCTAAGCTGTTTCTGCTCAGCTCCTGAAGATTGTCTCTGCTTCGCCCCTGAGTCTGTGGTCCTCAACAAAGCACAGAAAAAGAAAACCACTATGAAGACAGAGCCATGCCAAGGGATGCTCAATACAACACCTGAAATAACCATGTCTTTGGTGGGAGAATGGTGTGTGGTCTGTTACGATGGGGAGGCCTACCCTGGTGTGGTCCAGGATGTAGATGAAGAGTTTGTCCAGGTGAAAACAATGTGTATCATTGGGGTTAACCATTTTCGGTTAACCATTTTTGGCCTCTGAAAGAAGACATCCTGTGGTACAGGCATGAAGATTTCCTGGGGCTCGTGCCAGAGCCAAAACCAGTCACCAAGAGGCATATGATGCTTGATGTCTCTGTCTGGAATAAAGTATCATCCATGATGGATGAGAGGATGGAAGTTTGACAAGTTTTTGTCTGTTTTGTGGAAGATTTGGTATCAATGACATGTTTTTGGTGTTTCATTGTGTTGAACAAAAAGTTTAAGTAAACTTGCAGATTAGATTCTAGTTGTTTGGTATACTTAATATGACTGTGTTATTTCAGCGTTTTACCTGTTCTTAACTGCCCTCCTGTTTCATGTTTTTTTTTAATTCAACATGGCTATGAAATGATTAAATAGTCTGTTTAGACTATATTTATACTGAACCAATCCTGTTCACAAGGAACACAGTTTGTTTGATCTTCCATAATCAGATTAAACTATGTTTTGATGTTTAAACAGATTACTAGCTGTTGTTTTTTTTGTTGATTTGTCATCACCGCAACAAACTGTCATTACCAGAACTGCAATGTCATCACCATCATAATACATATTTTTGCCAATAAATTATGTATAAATTACAAAAACATCCTACAATTATACATTTCTGACAATATTGGACAGTCTAAATGATCACTGTGTTAAAAAGTTTTGATATGTGGCATTCACTTGAAATAAGCTTATATTTCAAGCCAGGGTAGCTAGATGAATCAGAAATTTAGATACTTAAATGAATAAAATTCATCTTGCAAGTAAAAATCAATAAAAAAAAACAATCCCATTAAGTTCAAGATAAAATAGATTCCATGTGAAACCACAAAATGTTATCAAAGCACTGATTTATCATTCAAGTTTTATTTTTTACATATATTTGATGATGTGATGGTAATGACACATTTACTTGACATAGTTAAGAAAATGGCAAAAAAAATCATAAATTCCCTTATCTTATGGTCTCAACCAAGCTCATAATGTTGCTCCTGACTAATGGACTAATAATTTTATGTATACCAATTAGTCAAATTGTGAATTTAAATTTTCTAAATTGCAGCAACACAATTTGGCCCTTAATCTGAGAAATGCCCCTATAGATCTTAATACAGCCATGATAGCTACCCCTGACATTAGCAACTAGCTAGCTAGCCGATAGCCCCGCCAGTTTGGGAAACGCTAATGACGTTACATCCACGTAACAGGCTTTACAGCATACATACATCCCTCGGATGTATCATAACTTCATAAAATAATAATACCATGGACATACTAATAGAACACATGGTGAATTACAACCATTAGCTATATCCATTATTACAACTAGCTACATGAGCTCAGGAGAACAGATTTAATAATTCTGGTTTCGCTTCTAGTGAATGTTAAAAATGTTAAAAATGTTAAAAACGTGACGTTTTAAACAAGGACCCTTTCAGTGTTCGGCTGGTAAGTTGATATACCCCGAAACAAATTATCCGCTAAAATATAGACATTCTTTTGCCATGGGGTGCAGTACCACCCCTATCCGCTAAGCCCATCTTGGCTTTTAGACATGGCGCTCTTCCTGGGGGCTTGCTTCCTCCCATTGACATATATATAATGGACCAATAGACCCCGTTGCTCTGGACGGAGACAAGTGAAGGCTATTAGAAGCACTTTTCCGGTGATCTCTTGCTTTACTGTGCAGCCTCCAACTGACAGAGACAACGTAAATGTGACGTGAGCAACGTGTCTGAAAGTTGTAAGTCTTCTGGTAGCTGTGCCAAGAGAAATCTCAATCATTCTCAATCTTACAGAGACGGAGAGTGTAGGTATATGTAAGGAGATAACATAAGCACAGGCTAATTATTGCTAACTAACATGCTAGTTAACATTAGTTGTAGAATTGTATCTTTGGCTTGGGTTTAGGAATTGAGCATCACCATGGTACATCGGTAAGAATGTATGAAGGACAAAAGTTGTTTGCGTTTAAGCCATTTATTTACACTCTGCACATATTCAGGGCAAAGGCAGATGATGAGGCTTGACGGTTTTGTGTGTTTTTTTTCTATAAATGACAAACCGAAAGACACAGATTACAATACAGCTAATCAATCAACATATAACAACTAACTTAACAATTAAATACCTAAACAAACAATACCTATAAGTACTCTTACCCAAGGGGGTGAGGGGTAGTCCTACCACTACTTAAATTATAGAGTACTATATAACAGACAAACATTAATTGGACAATTACCTAAGACATTTAACTCAATAAGGTTAAGGATACTTGTATTTCCTAAGGGGCTACAACTAACAAATCATGTGCACTGCGCACTTACACACAATATTATTTCTGTAGTATCGAGGCAAACAAGTAGGATGACGATTCAGCATGTACCTATACATACGTAAATACACACTGGTCAAACATTAAATCACATCCACTTCCAAATAACCATTAAACTAACACAACATATGAGGGAGGAAGTAAACTCACTTTCTTACGCACAACCGTAGGATTTGTGCCTGAATTGTGAGGACAGAGAGCCCTCATATGCTGCCCCACACCGCTGCCTCATGTTGCTGACAGCCAGAACAAAGGACGTAGGTGGTTCTTATAGACTAGGCCAAGTCAGGTATGTTTGAACCATGATTGGGAATGAATGAAGTCAGGTGAGAATGGTTGAGTCCCTGCCATGAGTGGGCCAGTGAAATAGTATGGCTCTATTCTACAGCCGCCCCCAAATCCTATAGGGATTTGCACACCAAGAGTCATACTATGAGGATTGATCTGGGGGTTCATCAGGTATTGCAGAAAGCTTAACCAGCCGGGAAACTGGACGGACATAGGACTTATTTCCTACTGTTACTTCAGCCGTCCTGACATGACCATCCTTACTTGGCAGCACGTTCATAATACGACCAACAGGCCACAGGGCCCTTGGAAGTTGGGGATCCATGATCATAACAACCGTATCAACATGCATCTCCTCCTTGTGGGTTTGCCACTTCTGTCTGCCTTGGAGGTGGGGCAGATAGCGTTTGATAAAATGAGACCAGAAGTGATCGGCCAACACTTGGCTATGACGCCACTGTCGGCGACTGAGGAGTTCAGAGCTTGGGTAAGAGACCAGAGGCAGAGAGGAGTCCCGCCGCCCCATCAGAAGAAGATTTGGGGTCACAGGGTCGGGGTCTGCAATATCCGAGGAAACGTGGCCAAGAGGTTTGGAGTTGAAGATATTTTCAACCTCTATCAACAGAGTAAGCAGGACTTCTGCCGTGACCAGTTGAGCACTAAAGGGACTTTGCAGGGCTTGTTTGACAGAACGAATTTCCCGTTCCCATGTTCCTCCGAAATGTGGGGCATACGGGGGGTTAAAACGAAATTGAATCCTCCGTTCTCCAGTTGAACTCGGAAGGATGGACTAAGTTCCATTGCGGCCTCTCTAAGTTCTCTCTCTAATAGGAGGTAAACTCTGGAATAGTTTGCCCCCCATAATAAGAGAGTGTCTTACATTCAACACTTTTAAAACTCATTGAAAACAGTGGCTTCTAGAAAACCAGAGATGCACTCATTTTTAACAGTCACACATTTCTTTATTCATACATTTTCACTGGTAAATCAAATGCAGTATAGAGGTGGAAGAATAATGTCTTTGTCATGTGTCATGTATCATGCATCATGCATCATGCATCATGCATTTTTGTTTTGTTTTGTTTTGCTTGTTTGTTTTGTCTATGTCACTACTATGTGTACCTTTTAATGTAATGTAGTGAATGAGCGCTGTGTGACTGCTGGTTGTCTTTGTTAGTCTTATATTACCTGCATAGGGACTGCAGATGGAAAGTAGTTATTTTAACTAATTCTGGCATATTTACATGGTGTTTTTATACAACTATGTTCATAAATATGCATGGTCCCTGTCAAATAAATCAATAAATAAATTGCATTTATTTTTATATTGGGTACCTCTGCTTTTATTGTGTTATCTATTTATGTTGTTTTATCTTTTGTGCAGCACTTTGGAAACCTTGTGTTTGTTAAAATCGTGCTATATAAATAAAGTGGATTGGATTGGACTGGATTGTTCCATTAGTATCTGAAGAATGTGTTAACAGGACTGAGGCATCGAGGAGGGCTTGGTAAGTTTTGTAAGAGCTGAAATCTGGGACAGATCGGGTAGTGGTAACTTCACCACAAAAGGAAGGCTTAATTTCAAGTTGGTGATCTACGTCCTTCTTGGAGCTCTCAGGGGTTTGGGGCCAGGTGTCAGAAGGATAATAAAGGAATTGAGGGCCTTGGCTCCACCGGTTTAGCTGCTGAATCTCTACCAGTGTTTTGCCCCTAGTGACGTCATCAGCTGGGTTGTTGATTGAATTCACATACCTCCAGTCTTGGCAGTTGGTAATTTCTTATATTTCGGACACTCTGGTACCAACAAAAACTTTAAAGCGGCATGAGTCTGCTTGCAGCCAAGCAAGGACTGTGGTTGAGTCTGACCACAGGATGGTACGTCGAATAGGAATAGTCAGTTCTGTTCTGAGGAGGTCACAAAGGCGAGCACCTACTAGAGCTGCACAAAGCTCTAGTCTAGGGATTGACTGCTGTCTCTTTGGTGACACACGTGATCTGGCAAGCAAGAAGGAAACTTGGACTTGTTCCACTTCATCCTCTGAGCGAAGATACGCAACTGCTCCATAGGCTGATTCCGATGCATCACAGAATATATGGAGGTCTTGTTTAGAGGGGGAGGGGAGGCTGTTCGACGTATAGCATTGAGGCATGGTCACTGTTGGTAAAATTGACAATTCGGCCTTCCAGGCATTCCATGCGGAGAGTAAATCAGAGGGCAACAGGGGGTCATCCCATTCCGGTCTCTTGTCCCACAGACGCTGAATCAGGACCTTTGCTCTGGTGGTGTAAGGGATAAGGTACCCCACAGGGTCATAAAGGCTGGCAAGGACATGATAAATGTACCGCATTGTTGTGGTGGATGATTCTGTTGCCTGACCTCTGTAGCCTAGGCAATCTGTTTGGCAGTTCCACTGTATCCCAAGAGTGCATTCTGTTGGGGGTGTAGTGTCTTTGGACAGCCAAAACTCGCTGTTCTCGGATCTTGCATCTGAGGGTAGGTGACTAATGACCATTGGGTCATTACTAGCCCACTGTCGAATGTTAAAGCCTCCAGATGACAGGATAGACCTCAGCTGATCAAGAGTGTGTTGAGCCATGGCAACTGTGGGGAAGCTTTGAAGGCAGTTGTCAACGTAGAATCCCCTTTCCACTGAATGTCGCACTGAATCATTTGGCTGAGTATGACTTTCAACATGTCTTTGTAGGGCAAAGGTAGCGCAACAAGGGCTACAGGTAGTCCCAAAGGGCAGGACCTGCCATTGGTAGATGGTTGGGCGTGAATCCCCTTTCATGTTTCGCCAGAGGAAAAGTAGGAGGGGCTTATCTTGGGGCAAAAGCCGAACCTGATGAAACATGCTCTTGATGTCACCACTGATGGCAACAGCTCGCTCTCGAAAGCGGAGTAAAACTCCTAGGAGGGAAGGCCCCAATGTAGGTCCAGGTAGTAAGGTCTTATTCAGGTTTTGGCCTTTGTATTCAAACGAACCGTCAAAGACGAGACAATTCTTTGCATTATGGGTTACCATATGATGGGGTATATACCATGCCGTACCATGTTATCCAGTTTGGACCGTGTGGCGGCCCTTTCATTGCGATGGGGGATTGCATCCAATTGCCAGAACCGTTCCACATTTTGGTACAGATCATTTGCGTTAGAGGTAATAGAGATATGGTAGCACTTGGAAACAGAGGCCCCCCAAAGTATCTCCACTCATTGCTTTACTGTTCTAAGGGCTAAGTCCTCTGGTTCCCCAGATGTTGAGCTGCCGATTGCAAAAGAACAGTTCACTCTGACCGATCATCCAAAAGTGCAAAGGTCTCCAGGGTGCGACTGCCATTCCTCAGGATGACTTTGACCAGTTTCAAAAGGACATGACCTGTGTGACTCGGGCGATCAAGGTACAGGGTCTGAGCTGAGGAATTGACAAGGTAGGAATTTGCCTCAGATCTGGTATTTATTTCGCACAATATCTGTAGATGTCTCCTCTTACATGTATTGCAGTCCCTGTTTAGTGTGCACTTAGCTTATTCTCCTTGATCCAGACTATGACTTGTTGCCTGTTTATGGCTTTGAAATCGGCACATTGGCTTATGTGATGACTTGTGGAGCTACAATAGGCACAAGGGGACCTTAAAGACATTTGGCGCTCACCAGTGCTGTTAGTTCCATGGAGTATAGTTGTGGTTGTGTGGGAGGAGATTTGTGGTGGTGGTCTTTGTGATCGAGAGGGATACGGGCCTAGGTAATCCCGTCTAGGTTGGCAGCAGGACTCCATTTGCAACCATTCCGAAAAGTCAGTGAGGTCATAGTTGGCATGTACCTGGCTTCGGTGCATATGACGTTTGACGCGGCTCACATGCTCATTTGGGAGTTTCTCCAGTAGCCTATCTACAGTACAGGCCAAATGTTTGGACACACCTTCTCATTCAATGTGTTTCTTTATTTTCATGACTATTTACATTGTAGAATCTCACTGAAGGCATCAAAACTATGAATGAACACATATGGAATTATGTACTTAACAAAAAAGTGTGAAATAACTGAAAACATGTATTATATTTTAGATTCTTCAAAGTAGTGGAATGTTTTCCCTTATTAATAAAAAAGCAAAGGGTGGCTACTTTGAAGAATCTAAAATATAAGACATGTTTTCAGTTATTTCACACTTTTTTGTTAAGTACATAATTCCACTTGTGTTCATTCATAGTTTTGATGCCTTCAGTGAGAATCTACAATGTAAATAGTCATGAAAACAAAAGGAAACTTTTTGAATGAGAAGGTGTGTCCAAACTTTTGGCCTATACTGTACATGTGAGCCACAGAGGAGTTATGCATTGCCTTGACCTGCCATAGTTCTTAGCAGGCCAACCAGGGCTTGGACTCATAACCGTCTCCAGGACGTACAGGAGGGAGTACCATTATGTTCTTCAATTCCCTGAGTGCCAACTGGCGTGGTTGTCCATAACGTTCATCCAGGGCCTTTAGAGCTTCTGTGAATGGCTGTTGGGCATAGGAATAGGCTGAGGCCAAGCGCTTGGCCTGGTCCACCTTTAGATGATTGAGAAGAATGTGAAACTTGAATTCCTCAGATTCATCTGGGTCAAGTAAATTGTTCAACGGCATTCGCAACATCCTGTATTGTACCTCATCTTCTCTCGTTAGATCAGGAAACTTTGGGGCTTCAATTGGCCTGGAACGCCTGGAACGACCAGCAGGTGGTGCTGCAGCGCCTCTGGAGGGGTCCAAAGGTCTGGACTGTGGTTGGAGGGGAGGATTAGAGGTCATAGGCTGATAGGGAGCTGAGGGTTGATATGGCAGTGAAGGGTGGAAAGATGAAGGATTAGACGAAATTGGCTGGTGAGGGGGAATGAAGGATATGACTGCCTGGGAGACTGCGAGGCAACAGGATGAGAAGACACAGGCTGGTAAAGAACCGGGCGTTGCTGGGGGGCCGGTTGGTAGTGAACTAAAGATGGTGCTATATTTTCTCTTCGAGGGCCTCTGGGCTGGGCTGAGGATACTGCTGCAGGTTCATGACGGATAACTGGTGGTACTTGGGGAGACCGAACTGGGCTCTGATTCCTTTCACGAAAGTAGGTATCCGATGGTGGGTGTGATATGCCTTGGTGACTGGTGTAGGAGCAGCTGCTTCCTGGGCTGGGAGCTTCATATCGCTCCATGAGGCGCTGTAATATCTCCCCCTGCTGCTTTACCATTGTCACTGTTTCAAGTAGCTGCTTTGTTAGATCAGCGTGGCTGAGTTCTGGAGTACCATCTTGCTCTTTGGCAGCAGAGGTAGGGGGCAGCTCTTTGAGGGCCTCCGGGCTTCTGTGGGGTCGACTGTGTTCGGGCTGCTCAGAGTACTCTACCTCATCATCTCTCTCATGTTCTTCCAGTTGGCCCTCATGTGGGTGAAGTGTGCATTTTGTGTTTGTTGCTCTATCCACACGGCCAACTTCATAGTCCTCAAGGTGCCTAGGTAGGCGGGACTGGAGAGCTCCATGGGTAAGAGGTGACTGTCCTTCAGCCATGGCAATGTTCACGAACTCCGGATCGAAGGACCACTTGTAGAATTGAATCTTTGGCTTGGGTTTAGGAATTAAGCATCACCATGGTACATCGGTAAGAATGTATGAAGGAACACAGTTGTTTCCATTTAAGCCATTTATTTAGGGCCGTTACAGAGTCAACGCATCGGTACACATCCGCATCCGCAAGGCTACGCATCGCTACGCTTCGGCTGCCATTATGCGTCGATGCGTAGCCAAATGTGTCGTCCCAGTTTTTGGTACGCAACGCGCCGATGCGCACAATACTATGCGTTGTCGGTTGGGGCGAGACTGCACGTATTGTACATTAAAAATATTGAATCAACATAGCTGTGCAATTTCATCAAACATAGGACTACTGAGTCACATTTTTCGGTATGTATCAACGTTGTGTGTGTGTAGTCTATGCTGTGTGCCCTCCTCAAGAGGCGAGAGAGAGACCCAAATGTATCTATATATTTTTAAAACCTGCTAAACCATGTTTAAGCGACCTTTTATCAATGTATTGGTCAGTGCTACCCAATCATAGCATACTGTACTGGTGGGGAAATACGCCAGCATCTGATAAAAAGAAGTCAGCCAGCCAGCTGCTCCCTGACAAGAGCCACTCTCCGGGATGGTCTGGCTCTGCCGACCGAACACCGTGGAGCACTCTGCTACCCCCTGTTGCGTGGGCGGTGTATTGCATTTCACGCATCGCCCGTGACGCTTGGGTCTACTTGCATCCGCTGTTTAGACTATGAAAGGGAGCGCGTCGCTCGCGTTGCTTGTCGCGTTGCTTGTTCGCGTTGCTTGTTCGCGTTGCTCGCGTTGACTCTGTAACGGCCCTTACACTCTGCACATATTCAGGGTAAGGGCAGATGATGAGGCTTGACGGTTTTGTGTGGTTTTTTTCTATAAATGACACAGAAAGACACAGATTACAATACAGTTAATCAATCAACATATAACTACTAACTACTCTCTGATTTAGGTAGTTTACAATCACATTTAAAATAGAAACATTTTATATAAAAATGTGGTTTACATAAAAGATTTATTAAACTTATTTTTGTATGATATTTTTAGTAATCATGGATGAGTTTGTATATCTTTTAAATTAAATTAAATTAATTAATAATTTAAATGAATTAATCTTTTTTTTTTTATAAATCTCACGTATCCCCTACAGTACCGCAACGTACCCCTAGGGGGTAAGCTTCGCTTCAGAACTCAAACCTCCTATGGTGCCATTTTGATGCTACAAAGCGATCACCTCCCATTAGCATTCCATTGACTGCCATTCATTGACGTCACTTTGACAGCGAATAACTTTACATCTGAAGCGTTTAAAGACTCTATTTGTCCATTGTTTATTTCTGAAGAAACATGACAATGTATAAAAGGCTCCACTACCTTGTATCTGATGTTATGGCTCCGTAGAAGACGTTTTTGTAAAAATAGGCTAACGATTGTGTCATAACCAAGCGACTTACTGTCGCATAGTAGCAGAGATGGGAGTAAGTCACACATGGGTAAGTCACAAGCAAGTCTCAAGTCTTAACCTTCAAGTCTCAAGCAAGTCCAAGTCATTTTTTGTGACAATCAAGCAAGTCAAGTCAAGTCATAGCTTTGGTCAAGCAAGTCAAGTCAAGTCATACAAAAGTTTCCATTTTTAAACAAGCTAAAGACAGTGATTATGAACTGCTGGAGTTTTATTTGCATTTTTTACTCAATATTCAAAAGACATTGTGTCCACATACATCTGAAGAGTTTAAATTAAAGGTATAGTGGAGGATTATCCCGAATTTTAGAAAAGAACCCCCCTCTCCACTTTTTGAAAAAATGCACATGCACAAGCCTACTTTCCCAAAGAAGATTTTGCACTTTTTCACAAATGGAGATGTTTACCGTGTCTGCGCGGTGCGTGACTTGTGCCAGGGCTAGCATCGCTAATCATAGCTTACATCAACTTTTACTAGCAGTGATTTTAAATGGATTTCTCAAAATAGCATGCCAAACTTTACCTGTTGAGTAGAAACTTGGCGAGTGAGGTATCAGTGGGAAGCCCAACCTGTGCTTTTAGCGCACGCCAGCGTGTGAAATATTCTCCCAAAAACACTCCGGTCTTGTTTCTTTCTTCAGAGGCCTTTCTCTTCTTGTCATACAATTCCTAGACACTTTTTCTCTTGCGACCCTCAGACATTTTGAAAAAACACGGTGAGAATGACGAGCTTCAATGAATGGCTGAAACCGTAGCTCACTACCTATGCTCACCACACATATACACCTGAAAGTGCGCATGCGCAGAAAGTGAAAACTACCTAGGGACGAGCACGTACGACGGCCTTACGTAAACATATCACCAGAATGATTGACAACTAGGAGGACCAATAGTCTTGATGATCCACCCGGAAAAAGAAAATCCTCCATAATACCTTTAACACAGATAAAAAAGCACAGCCTAAAACTGATATTAGGCCAACAATAAATCAACATTGTTCAATATGCCTCAAACATGACATCAAATCATGAAATTCCTTCAAACAATTCAAGTATAATGGTTCCTAAGTCAAATAATATTCTTCAAACATGCCTCACTTTTATGAGACAGAAACACATCCTTTAACCTTTCCTTCTCTTAAAGAACAAAACATAAGAGTAGCTGAATCCCACCACATTTGCTTATCACATGGAATGGAAAGTATGTTTATTTGTCAGTGTATTTGTGAGTGAATGTGTGCGTGTTTGAGAAAGAGTAAGTGAAAAGTTATTAATATTGGTGAGTGAATGTGAATGTATTTGTGTGTGAGTGCAGAGTGTGTTGTATGTGTGGTACTGAGACTAGAAAAAAAAAAAAAAAATTTTGGGTTTTATTCGCTCTTACCACCACCTTGAACAAAGAGGGGAGGGTGTGCTTATTCATGGCCAAAAACTGAAGGGAGTTCTGTCCATCACAAACGTCCAAATAGTGGTTCAGCTGAATATGGGGACTGGAACCCGAATCTCTCCCGATTGGAAGTGTCTGATGAAATTCGACGTCGGAAGTTTTTGTACTGCTGACCTTGCAAACTGCCGTTCGTTTTTTTCTTTACCTGGTCAGATGTGTAATCCTTATAGCCAAACTTTATTTTCTGTGCAGAGGGACATAGGCGGCGATTTATGTTTTCCTCTGTTGGTGCTCACACGCGCACACCCTTTAAAAAAAAGTGTTTGCATTTCAGAACCTTAGGAAATGGACAGCGGCCGTCACGAACACACACGCCATAATAAAGCCGTAAAGTAGGCCTAGCCCATAGGCTATCTTTCAACTCCGGACAGCGCCACTTCTCACAAATACAGATAGGATTGGAGATGAAAATTTTAACTGGCACGTAACCGCGATCAGCTTCGTGGGAAATTAAGAATCAATGCCACCGACATAGCCAATCACACTATGACAGACGCTCCACAACTGCAGTGTTTAATTTTAGATGATGAACTGGCAGTCTGGCACACATGGGTGGTCAGTATTTTCCGTGGGTGCTCGAGCTGCGCGCCGTGTCATGATATCAACGGTTCCTCCGCATGCAACAGCACTAAAATCGTAAAGTTAACATGGAGTTATCAAGCAAGTCTCAGGTCCTAAAATTTGCGACTCGAGTCTAACTTGAGTCAAGTCATGTGACTCGAGTCCCCCATGTCTGCATAGTAGAGGAATTACCGTATAGTACAGGAGAAGCTTGCAGGCAGTTTCGACTTACATGAGCTGTTTAGGTTTAATCACTAATGTTAACTAGCATTTTAGTTAGCAATAATTAGCCTGTGCCTATGTTATCTCCTTACATATACCTACGCTCTCTGTCTCTGTAAGATTGGGAATGATTGAGATTTCTCTTGGCATAGCTACCAGAAGACTTACAACTTTCAGACAGGTTGCTCACGTCACATTTACGTTGTCTCTCTCAGTTGGAGGCTGCGCAGTAAAGCTGGCCATCACCGGAAAAGTGCTTCTAATATCCTTCACTGGTCTCCGTCCAGAGCAACGGGATCTGTTGGTATTCTTATATACTGTCTATGGCGTACCCCCATTTGAGAATCACTGCTCTAGAGGGAGTGGAACAGCTTGATTTTCCACCCCACGGGGAGGGGGAGAGAGAGGGAGAGAGAGAGAGAGAGAGAGAGCAAGAGGGAGAGAGAGAGAGAGAAAGAGAGAGAGAGAGCCGGGACACGTTCAATCTCAGAACGGTGTGTAAATATTAAGTCTATGTTTGAGATGTTTTCTCTCGTTTGGTGGGTGTGTCTCGGCTCAGGTTACAGGTGATACTCAATCAGCAGAGACGTGTCTGTAAACTCGTGGTAATAAAACATTTAAAACTGCATTAGCGTTTAACGTTGACGTTTGTTTAAGCCATATTACATGAGAGGGTTTAATTTCGAGGTCCGAAAGGCACATCCCTTAAGTGTAGCCTAATATTGTGATTATACAACAAAATAAGTGATTGATCTGTATTCATATTGTGGAGCAATACGCTCTTGAAATACAAAAAATCAAAAAACAGACAGCATTTATAGTCCCTCCTTGTTTAGTAAACCAGCCAATTTACTGTGGGATTTATCAAACTGAATAAATCCCGCCCGCACATAAACACAAAACTGCTTTGCTTGCTCCATCGTGTTGTAACTAAGACATCTGCTGAAAAAGTGATTGTATGCATTAGCATGATTGCCGTACTGTTTATTTCAAAGCTTTTATTTTGAAAAGTCGAAGCTCGGGACGGCACCAGCTGGGAGGGCATGAGACGGGAGTTCTCTTTTTACTATGCAGCCATACCCGACTCTAATAAAAAGGCAGAACGCTCTCTCCCCGTGGGGTCGAAAATCCCGCTGTTCCACTTAGCTGCTCCCTCTAGAGGTCTGGAGAACTTCCGTTGTGTAATCTGTATGCAGCGTTTTTTTGTTGCATTTGTTTTCGGTGTTTGTGTGCTTTTCTTTTTGCATCGTTTTTTATTTGCAGCGCGTTTGCGTATTTGGTTGTGTTGTGTGTATTTGCAGCGCGTTTGCTGAATGTTGCGCATGTGTTGTCAAATTAATGAAGTAGTTTTCTTAAGTTACAGGGCATTTTCCCCTGTCGGCCACCGTAGGGCTGGCTAGTCCACAGAGCATTCCAGTGCTAAGCGCCAGATGGAGCCACGGCGCCGCTGCAAAATAGCCTCGGGAAGGAACTTGTTTTGGTGGAACATGTGTACGTTCAAACATTGTTTTAGTGGTGCAACAGAAAACTCAGATTGGACAGATAGTCTAGCTAGCTGTCTGGATTTACCCTGCAGAGATCTGAGGAGCAGTCAACCATAGTCCTCATTTTTAAAATTATAACACAAAGAAAGCCCAAGGTAACGAACATCCCGCCGAAAAGAGGGACATCTGGCGGAATTTCCGGTGGCACCGGAGCAATCCCAGAAGGGAAGAAGTCAGTATAATCTGGGTCAGACATTTTTGGGGACATAAACATATTTTTGAGTGGAGGGGGACTATAAGTATTACTTTTGGGAAGAATTACCAGAATATAACAACAGATATCTCAGATAAAGGTGTGGCCATTTCTCCAAATCTACAGCTATATCCAATTATTCCCATGAGAAGTTTTAGCGTACACATTTTCTCTATTTTATCTTTTCTTTTCATCTTTAAATGTATTTGACTTTGGACAGGCATATCATCATGGACTCACTCAGAAGGAAAATCAAGTTTTTTCATCTAGATGTTTTATGAATATTTCAATTTCATTTCAGTTAGAGATACTTCAGTTTCACTCTGTTCCCAGTAAGACTTGGGGACTATTTTGGTGCTCAGGGAAGCTTGATAACTACAAGCCTGTGTTTTGGCCTGAAAGCTGAACCTGCCAGCGTTGAGCAGTGGCTCACAGTTTCTTCATAGCTGCTATGACAGCTTCTTCAGTGTTGCCGTGTTCCTGTCACAGCTGACAGATCTCTAAATCAATCATTCTTCTCAGCATTTATGCCTCTGCATGTCTTCAAAAAGTGTATTAATTGATCAACTTTGGCATCATTAGACTGAAGACTGGGATGAGGAGATGTGAATAATAAATCCAGCTCATTAAGCAAACCAAAGAGGCAGTGTGGGTGAAATACAATGTGAGGCTACAGCAGATTAATGGAATAGCCCAAACATCAAAACTGTGCATGGAGGTGATTCTCTGCTCTAATCAGAGAGAACATTTCTCATCATCAGAGTGAGAGAAATTTGTGAAATTGCAGAGCTCTCAGATCTAAAGAGTATAACGATGGTTTGGCCGTGGGGATAATGGACCGTACTGGTTCAAAACTTCTAACAGGGGTCCGATACCAAGAAATGAGATGTGAGCACCACAAATCACCTGTTACTTTTTTGTATGTGTGAGCCGTTTCATGTCCCAGTCATCCAGATGGTGGGGATAATTGGTGCTCCAAACTTAATGCAGGCTTTTTGCAGTTGTTTCATTCATGCATGTTCAGGTGTGTGTGTGTGTGTGTGTGTGTGTGTGTGTGTGTGTGTGTGTGTAAAAGTATGTGAGCCATGTAGACCTGTCACCTTGTCAATGACTCTTCCCACAGTATTTGGATCTTGTATGTCTTCTTGCGATGCCTTTTAGATCCAAATAAAAGCATTTAAATGTGTGTGTGTGTGTATACATACCATTCTCACCCTCACAACAAAGCCAAAGCCACGAGATACAGAGTGACACTTGCTGCTGTCCTGGGAGCGAGGGGGGCTATGTTTTAAGAGCACCGCAGCCCCCCCCCCCCCGAACAAGCACGCATTATTCATCCCAACAGAACATAATAACTTTAATCCTCCTCCTATACACCAGAGTGCTCATTAACTCCATTTCCACGGAGACCGTTTGACTGACTAAAACACATTAGCACCACAAACAGCGATCAAAACATCCCATTTATCTTTGTCTTCCTGTCACCCGTCCAACAATGCAACCTGATAAACAGGCAGGCAAACAATAGAACAAAGAATGCACAAGGGAAAGCAGGACATCACTACCAAACACCCCGCCAAGACGAGATAAACAAAATCTGTTCTTTTTTTTTCTCCACAGGATTATCTGGGTTATTAGTTTTCCTTCACGGTTAAATGACTGTTGGCTCATTTGACAGACAGGATGAATGCAGGGAAGTGGGCTGGATGCTACAGAAGGAAAGCTTACACTGATGTGAAAGAATGTAGGCTTATGTGATATCAATCCGAACCCGGCTATCATAAACATCAGTGCAGGGTGTCAACTAGGGCTGGGTACCGGATTCAATACTTTTTAGGCACCGACTGAATTGCCCCTAAAGTATTGCGTATCGAAATATGCCTCGTCATTCAATACCCGATTTCAATGTAAATCTCATTAGTGTCAGTGAGCCAATCAGCATGCTTCTACTACAATCTAAGGGGAGGGGGAGTAACATTACAATAAACCCTTTCCCCTTCCCCGCTGCTTAAAACATCCACACGTGAAATATACTGTGATGTTGTGGTGTTAGCTGCTGGCTAATGTTAGCCTGCTTGCTCGCTAACAGGTCTGCTACCGCCACAAATAGATAAGAAACACGTAATTATGTGGGCAAAACTGCAGCTTTTCATAAGAGTGACAGAACATGAATAAACTTTACTAAACGTAACGTGAATAAAACTTTAATACATTAAATCGTCCGTGAACAGATACATTTTAATCGGCAATGGTGGTTAACATTGAAGACAACAAGTCCCATGATCAACTTCACGACGTCATCAAAAGTCTGCGTTTACATCCATTATTTAGAATGAGAGACCCCTAGAGGCAGAAAATTACATATTGTACATGATCCGACTACTACTACTACTAGTAGTAATACTGCTAATATAACTGCTGTTGATGCTGCTGCTTTTATACATACTATCATGGCCGTGGCACCTTGGGCAGTTGACTGCAATTTGCACTACGCCACTGGCTTCACAAAGATCAAGTCCTGTGTCTTTTTTCCCAGAGCTAAGAAATATGCTATTATTTGATGTGCCATTGCTTTGCTATGGTCAACTCGAAATGTTGTGTGCCTTATTTGCACTATTAAAGTATTTTTGCCGAGCATTAAGCTGTTGTGCGGAATGTTCTTTGAACATTCACTTTTTTGTCCTGCACCAGCAACTACGTGGATGTGTACAACATTGTCTTTTTTTCAACTCTGTTTATCCCCCTACACTATTCAGCTACAACAGAATAATGCATACACAAGCACTAAATCATCTCTTGCATAACCCAAGAGGTGATATAAATGATAACATGTTATATCCACGGTTTCACTAAGCAGCCCCCTTGCTGCACTGATATACAGAATCCAGACTACGCGATACCAGCCCTATAATGTATCTCATTTAAGTCTTTCATCATTCAGCAGCCTTATTTATTAATTAATTTAAGGGGATAGAGCACAGTTGTAATGTACTCCTGCAGTAGTTTACCTCTGTTTATATATTGCATACTTACTGTCCTTGCTCCTCTGTCTCCTTCTCCTCAGCCCCTGATGTTACTCTTCAAAAAGCAAAGAAAGAACAGCAAACACACACACAGAGCGAGAGGAGATACTGTATCTGCTCTAGATACATGACAGCAGTCATCCATTCATCTGCAGTCAGTGACGCCTTTCAATCAGGCCCTGTCAGTTCTCTCTATCTTCCTTTTTTTCCAGCTGTCTCCTCGCTCTTTTTCTGTCTCTTTCTGCTGTAAAACACACACACACACACACACACACACACACACACACAAACACACACCCCTTTCCTAGCTGCACAGCAGCCTTACTTGAGGTAATTTGAAGGAGGCAGAAGCTCAAAATGACACTAGACAGAGATGTTCTCATTCCCCTCCACTTATTCTGCTTCCAATATTTCCCATTTCCATACAGTACATTCCATACATGGGTTTTTCCTTATTTCTTACTTCACACCTTTATTTCTGTCTGGTTTTATACAAAACATATACAGCCCAACGCTGTCTTCTAAAAGTTATTTCATTTCAACAAACCTGTATTTAAGACGTTTTTTTTACTTCTTTTTATTTCCTTTGCAATGAAACGGTACAGCCAACTGTTCAGAGACACAATACATGCATAAATGTCTTAGGGGGTCAGTCCATGGATTTCAGCATCCTCTTAACATCCACTCATAGTTCACAGGGATGAGAAATAAACGCACACAATTTAAAAAACAAAATAAGGATTCTAGTCATTTTCAATGATGCCGAGCATGACAAAGACATCAAGCAGTCAATAACACACCAGTTCAAATAGAAATACAATCATACAAAGCAACAATCAATTTCAGTTTAAACTGTTACAGGTTGATAGTGGGCGGCTATTAAGTAGAGTCCTAAAGCGTCCAAGAAAGACTGGCCCTGACCAATTTGGTGCTCCAGGCACGTTTTTAGCTGGTGCCCCTTGCATCACAGCTAATTCCACCACCAATCATTGTGTTCATACACTCACACAAAAACTGCACAGCTTTATGTTTATGAGGTCGTTTATATTTTAGAAACATAAAAAAACACTCTTGACGAAGTTGCAGAGGGACCCACACACTAGTAATATCAATACATTGTGACGCTGAACAAGAGCAGTGTGCGATAAGACTTATTTTAGAAAAAAAATGTAAAGATAAAAACACACAAAACCATTATTAAATAAAACACGTGGCATCAAATGAATGATAAATATAATATCACTGTATCCAACGAACCTAAATGTGAAACCCCAATAATATAAATGTATTGATTTTGCTGTCCTACAGGCAAAAAGGACTATAGCTCATATCTGCACAATTGGTACTTGGATCAAGAATATGGAATAATATATGTCCATGGAGAGACTAACAAATGTATTGAGAGGCAAATTGGGGGTGTATGAGAAAATCTCAAGGCCATTTGACCGGTTTGTAAAAGAAGAAGACATAGGGGAGCTGCTACTGTGATCCTGTCATATAATTTGCTTTTTGTTTTCTGATTGTTGTAGTACGGCAGAGGTTTAGGGAGAAATGTTGTTGTGGGTTGGGACATAAAACAGGTGACATCAAATTAATGACAAATACAATGTCACTGTATCCAACAAATCTGAATATACATTTATTGGTTTTTCTATACTACAGGCTATATAGCTCTCATCTGCACAATTGTTGTGAAATGTTGTTGTGGGTTGGAATGTATTAATTTAATAAAATTAATAAAAACATTGTTAAAATAAAAAAAAATACAATATCAATCAATCAATTAAAGTTTTAAAACAACCAAAGTTGACCAAAGTGCTGTACAAAAGAATAAATAAAAGAGATAAAATACATTACTCACACAGGCATAAAATACAAGTGCAACAAATTAAGAGACATAAAACATGAGAAAACATACATTATAACAATAAAATCAATAAACTCACAATCTCAACGTCAGGTGGTGTCAAATGCCAAGGAGAAGAGGTGGGTTTTAAGAACAGATTTAATAACAGACAGTGAAGACGTCTGTCTACAGTAATTGGCAAAGGCAGATCCTTCTGCAGTTTTGGAACTGCCACAGCAAAGGCACGGTCCCCTTTGAGCTTATGCTTAGTTTTAAAATGTACAGGCAGGAAGTGGAGTGATGCTGAAATGGGGGAAATGTGCTTGTGTTTACGTGTTTCAGTTCAAAGATGGCAGCGGCGTTTTGTACCATCTGGAGACGGGCAACAGACCCTCTGACCCCCACATACAGTGCATTACAGTAATCCAGGCTATTGGTGAGAAAGGTGTGGATTACTGTTTCGAAGTGCTGCCTCGGAAGTACAAAGAAGGTAGGCTACTGTACAAAATACGACATTGAAGAAACCAGTGCAGACGGAAAGATTTATACAGTAAAAGTAATTATAAGTGTTGCACAAAAATATATAGTTCAAAGCAATCTGCACAATAAAGCTGTACTGTTCACGCTGAGAGCCTCTGACCAAGTGTCAGTAATTTCCGAGTTGGGAGTGAGAATGGGTTGGGAGGGGACAGAGGAAACTGATGCTGCAGGTGGCCCAGGATTTGCAAGGGTGGTATTAAAACATTTCAAAAGTGCATCTGAAGAGGAGAACAATTATGACCCATTACATAATGTTGATAAAAAAGCTGCAGATGGTCAACCCCAGCCAATAAATAGCACCCACTCTGACATCTTTCCATATGTGCATATGTGTGTATTTTCGGGCTTGTGTGTAATGTGTGTAATAACTATAATTTTCTCCTTGTGGGATCAATGAAATATATCTTCTACCACAGTATAGCCTATAACATTTTCAACACAAGCAGCAACAGTAATTACACCTAGCATTCATGCACAACATATGTATTCACTTCTTTCACATGTTGCATGCTGTTGTTTGCTATACATATAAGACTAATCAATAATTAAAATGCAAAGGCTTACAACTTTGAATTACAAAAGGGGATGGAAAAGGAAAAGCGCTTTAATTGACCATCATAAGCAGGGCTAACGTTGGCTAACTAGATGAAATAATACAAATGTAAATGAATAAAAATGCAGTCAGTCTAGAGCCGGGGGCGTGATGCGCCAATAGAGCGAGGGGGAACTGATGCGGTGGGATGATGCTATGTAGTTATCTTGTTGTATGGGCTTTGACGCACCCGGGGCACCCCTATGGATCAATGAGCCCTACCGGCAATTTCCACCGGGTGCGTCTGTGCTGTGTTCCGGGCGCGTGGCGTGCCCCGTGAGCAATCGCTGCCATTCAAGTCAATGCTTGATATTCCAACAGCTGCGTGCGTGCGTGAAGCGGCTCTCCGCTCCACTAAAGACAGGCGCCAGGTCTATTTTCACGCAAGCCGCGGGGCGTTCAGACAGCCAGGCAAGCAAGACTATCCAGTCAATTTACCAAAACACACACCCAAATATCGTATACGTCTCCTCTACAACACCATGGACAACGCGAGATTCATTTTGGAGGTGGAAAAACATAATACGACATAACAGATCCTTTTTATCAGGACAACGCCAGAAAAGAGAAGACATGGAGTTTAATTACAGGAGTGCTTGGAGTGGAAGGTAGATACTAACTTAATAAACACCTGCTAGTTCTGTAAAGTACTTGTAGAGACAATATAATCTGTGTCTCGGGCAGCAAGACGCTCCGCTTCTGAGACGCTCCTGGTGTGGTATGGCGCGTGGTGTCGCCGTTTTCCTTGGATTAGGTTGGCTCCTAAATCATGGTTGCAACTGCCGACCTGGTCCTGCTCAGCAACCTGCTACACCCTTCTACGTCCTGCTACACCCTACTACGCACTGCTATGCCCTGAACAGCTACAAGTAGCTACATTATCTTTATTGTGACAATATTTGCCACTGTTCATCGTACCCCCTCCTGGCACCGACAGACGCTGCCCACCAAGAGCCTGTTTTTTTTTTCGTTTTTCTTCACCACTCAAGGTTTATGATAGATAGATAGATAGATAGATAGATAGATAGATAGATAGATAGATAGATAGATAGATAGATAGATAGATAGATAGATAGATAATGGAAATTCCAGTGTTGCAGCAGCAAAATATCAGACACACAGCACACATACAGAATATACCTGAAATAATAGGATACAATATACATGAAATAATAATAGGATAGAATATAAGAACAAATAATTTAAAATATATACAAGTTGGGAAATAAAAATTGTTTAACTAGTATTGATAAAGGTGTAGATAAAGCTATTGTGCAAGGTGCACTTAGTGCAGTTGTGATGTCAATGAGTCTTATCTAACACTCAGTGAAGAAGTGTTAAAGTTGTATTTAGAGATGGCCCGATACCATTTTTTGCTTCCCGATACCGATTCCGATACCTGAACTTGCATATCGGCCGATACCGAGTGCCGATCCGATACCAGTGTGTCATATATTTTATTATGTTTTAACAACTGTATACTACTATCCCTGTATGGATGTGATATTATTTCTATATTTGTTGTCTGTCTGGCTCAGGTTAAACTCTTTGTGAAACATGAACAAATACAAACAATGAATGTCGTAGAACTTTCTTTATATTATCCAGTTTGACGGTCAGTTATAACGGAAAAAGAACATAAATAAACTACTTTAACGTATATTTTCTTTAGGGCTGGGGCCCCTGTATTCAATTCAATTCAATATTATTTATAGTATCAAATCATAACACAGGTTATCTCGAGACACTTTACAGATAGAGTAGGTCTAGACCACACTCTATAATTTACAAAGCCCCAACAATTACAATAAGTCCCTCAAGAGCAAGCAGTGCGACAGTGGCGAGGAAAAACTCCCTCTTGGGAAGAAACCTCGGACAGACCCAGGCTCTTGGTAGGCGGTGTCTGACGGGCCGGTTGGGGATGTGATGAACAGTGGCGATAATAGTCACATTAATAATGGAACAGTGACTTCAAATGGTAGTCGTAGTAGTTCATGTCATATCAGGGCGCTGCAGGGCGTTACAGGATGTAGCGTGGCCCAGCAGAGCATGGATGGACGTAGCAGGAAGCTGCAGGGTTCAGCAGGATGCAGCATGACATTGCAGGGCACTGCTGAGCTCAGCAGGGAGTGCAGCAGGACCACGGCGACAGCTGGAACCAAGATCTTGGTGCCAACGTTCTCCAAGGAAATACACTGGGGGAAAAAACATAAGGACTCCGGGGAGTATACTCCCCAGAAGCTAGGATTAATAACAAGCATTTCTGGGACGGGATACACACAAATGGTAATAGAGAGGGAGAGCAGCTCAGTGTGTCAAAGAAAGGAAGGAAGTCTCCCGGCAGTCTAAAACTATAACAGCGTAACTAAGAGAGACAGGTCATAAGGAGAGGTAGCTTTTTCGGGCTTGGAACTCTCCCCTGCCGGATCGGGCTTTGCTGGCCTGCCTCCCTCTACTTTGTTATATATTATTAATCTAACAATTATGAAGAGAAGCAGGTGGGCCAGTTAGGTGGACACTGCAACTCCTCACTCCCTAACTATAAGCTTTATCAAATAGAAGAGTTTTAAGTTCATTCTTGAATGCGATTACAGTTTCTGCCCCCCGAACCCAGATCGGGAGCTGGTTCCATAGGAGAGGAGCCTGATAACTGAAGGCTCTGGCTCCCATTCTACTTTTAGAGACTCTAGGTACCACGAGTAACTCTGCATTCTGGGAGCGCAGTGCTCTAGTGGGACAATAAGGTATTAGGAGCTCTTCTAGATATGATGGTGCTAGACCATTTAGAGCTTTGTATGTCAAGAGAAGGATTTTAAATTCAATCCTGGATTTTACAGGAAGCCAGTGCAGAGAAGCTAATACAGGTGAAATATGATCTCTTTTCTTAGTTCTTGTGAGAACACGCGCTGCAGCATTCTGGATCAGCTGGAGAGTCTTAAGGGACTTATTTGAGCAACCTGACAGTAGGGAATTACAATAGTCCAGCCTGGACGTAACAAATGCATGGACTAGTTTTTCAGCATTGTTTTGAGACAGGATATTCCTAATTTTGGCAATGTTACGAAGATGAAAAAAGGCTGTTCTTGAGGTTTGTTTTAGATGGGCATTAAAGGATATATCCTGATCAAAAATAACCCCTAGATTTCTAACAGTTGTGCTGGAGGCCAGGGCAATACCATCCAGAGTAGCTATGTCTTTAGATAACGAGGTTCTGAGGTGTTTAGGGCCCAGGACAATAACTTCAGTTTAACATCAGAAAATTATAGGTCATCCAGGATTTTATATCTTTAATGCACGCTTGAAGTTTAGCTAGCTGACTGGTTTCATCTGGTTTTATTGACAAGTATAATTGTGTGTCATCCGCATAACTGTGAAAGTTAATTGAGTGTTTCCTAATGATATTACCAAGAGGAAGCATATATAAGGAGAATAGAATTGGTCCAAGCACTGAGCCTTGTGGAACGCCATGGCTAACTTTAGTGTACTTGGAGGATTTATCATTAACATTAACAAATTGAGATCGATCAGAGAAATAGGACTTAAACTAGCTTAGAGCAATTCCTTTAATGCCAACTAAGTGTTCCAATCTCTGTAACAGGATGGTATGGTCAATAGTGTCAAATGCAGCACTAAGATCTAGTAAAACAAGAATGGAGACAAGTCCTTTGTCTGCAGCAGTTAAAAGGTCGTTAGTAATTTTCACCAGTGCCGTCTCTGTGCTATGATGCTTTCTAAATCCTGATTGAAAGTCATCAAATAAACTATTGCAATGTAGAAAATCACATAACTGATTAGCAACTACCTTCTCAAGGATCTTGGATAGAACGGGAAGGTTAGATATAGGTCTATAGTTTGCTAAGACCTCAGGATCGAGGGTGGGTTTTTTCAGAAGAGGTTTTATCACAGCTATTTTAAATGACTGCGGTACATAACCTGTTAATAAGGACATATTGATCATATCTAGTAATGAAGTGTAAACCACGGGTAACGCTTCTTTGAGTAGTCTCGTTGGGATGGGGTCTAAGAGACCATTAATTGTTGAAGGTCTATAGGATAAAAGCAGTCTAAGTAAATGTCGAGACTAGTCGTTATTTCTAGCGACCCTGCGTTTAAATGTGAACCGTTAGAAGTTGAGGGCAAAAGGTGATGAATTTTATCTCTAATTGTTGTAATTTTATCATTAAAGAAGCGCATGAAGTCATCACTACTCAGAGCTAGAGGAATAGATGGCTCAGTAGAGCTGTGACTATCTGTCAGCCTGGCTACAGTGCTGAAAAGAAACCTTGGGTTGTTCTTATTTTCTTCTATTAGTGAACCACTCATCATGGTGTACCACTCACCATCACATCAAACAGAACACGGTCCAGATCGACAAACTGTGGTCTGTCTGTCAGGTAATGAGTGATCCAGGAGACTGTCCCTTTATGCCTAAAAGGGAGTTTTTCCTCACCACTGTTGCACTAAATGCTTGCTCTTGGGGGAATTATTGGAATTGTTGGGTCTCTGTAAATTACATAGCAGGCAGTTAATAGTGGAAAACAACATTCTGGGGTGGTATTGCTGGTTGGCAATGAGGGTGGTGTAATAATTTGTTGGAAAGAGCTTCTTTGTAAGAGATCAGAGACAGAACAAGTTTTAAGGGGGTCGAGAAAGTCTAGGCTCAGAGACAGAGCAGTGTTGTAGTGGGCTGCCATGGTGCCCAAGTGGGTGGCTAACACATTTGTTAGGGCTGGGGTGCTCACTGATTTGATGTTTCGAAATGTAATTCTACGTGTAGTACGTTGCCTAGGGAGGAGGCTAGTGTGCAGCTGGTGGAGTCCACATGGATATTACAGTCACCAAGGAGGAGTGTGGAAGGAGACCTGGAGCAGACAGAGGTGAGTAGCTCAGACATGAAGGTGGTCGAGGCTTTAGGGGGACAGTATATAAGGACAATCTGAAGTGGAGCCGACCCAGTTAGACTGAACGCAAGGCATTCCAGAGAGGGGACATTGGGTACTGAAAGCTTTTTGACCAGTCCTTTCAGTGTATTACAGCCAGCCCACCACCACGGCCCTTGGAGCGGGTCTTCTGGATGTAAACATAGCTGGGTGGGGTGGCTTGGTTTAGTTTCATGTAATCCTCTTGATTTTGCCAGGTTTCAGTTAAGCAGAGAAAGTCTATTTTCATGTCATGAATAAGAAGTGCTTTGCTGTTAATGGAGCAGGCAATTTGCAGCATAAAAAAGCAGTATTGTTTGTGGATGCTGAGCAAGAGGGGGTGGGAGGAATGACACTGTCAACATATACTAAAGGTCTCAGGTCACAAGACTGCACGTGTGATTTGTTGTGATGACGACGACACTGTGGGGCGGAGCATCGGTCAGGCAGTATGGTAGTGATGGCATGATCGAAGTAAATGTCAAAGCTACCAAGGTTATTTAAAACTAATACCAGCAATTGACACGGCTAACGGGACTGGCTGCGTAAATGCCAGAACCAGCGCTGGGGATGGATGAAGGTCGACGAATGGAACAAACTGGTGGCGTAAATTCGAACATGAACAGTCGATAAAGCGGGATAAGACGAAACGAAGCTGGAGGACGCAAACTCGTCGAAACGCGATGCCCTAAGAACGGTTCTCATGCCAGGCGGACGTACGAGGCTATTCAGGCGAGCGGACTCTGCTAACAGACGACAGAACGGCGGCATTCACAATTTAGCGCGCGCTTCCTTCCATTCGATGTTGCTGCTCCGGGTTAGGCTGGTTGAACATGGATCACCTCCCAACCAATGCGTAGGGATACTCGATTAACAGCAAAGATAAGATCGTCGGGATATTCTCAACATATTGGACGCCTATAATGGTATCTTTGGACTGGAACGGCTGAACAACATGGCAACGTTCACCATGGCATACAAAACCGTTTTGACGACATGATCAACTACGAACCACCGGACGTACATGACAAACCATGCCAGGCGGATATGAAACTGGGCGCGACTCGATAACACCTCCACTTATGATGCAGCTGAAGATACCAATTCCAGCTGCGGCCTGTTGGACCGTAACCTCCATGAATGAACGGACGGCGGGACGAAGGCGATACAAACGCCATGACTACATCACTTCGTTCAGATTTATCACCGTCCGTTTGATCGGGTTTGCGAATTTCCATTCCAAACTGGAATAATGGAAGGACATGGACAATGCATTCGCGCAATCCTTCGACGATTTTGCGAACAATACTCGCTACGAAACGAGACAGGGGCGGGCATGGAACGATTTTTAAATAGCATTGTTAACAGGGTCTCAGATTGAAAAATGGCCCGACAATTTCCATCGTCCGTGAACCAGGCTGCGCTTACATTCTATGCTGGTCCCTCTTCGAACATCGATGAACGCAGGGGGCGAAGCACGCGGGACTATCGCTGAATGACGCGTCTTCGCAGGCGTGGTTGCTATACCAATTTCACCTTCGGCTACCGATCTCACCGCATCAATATCACCTTACGCCCGGTAAAAGCGTCGCTTTAAAGCCTCGCCAGATCTAAATGACGAATCATGCGGAATCTCGCTTCACCTCCAGGTCACCATCACCGTTCCTATCCACCGGTCGCAACGAACTACCTCACGCCACCCTCGCTACCATTCCTCCTTCACCCATATAAGTGTTATAACCGACCCTCCGTTATACCACCGCTCACGAATTCTGTACGGCATCGACGCTCGGGTTCTAATTATTTTCCTTTATCTTATTCCGCTCGGAGATTCGCTACGAAGAACCATAACTTCGAGTCAGGAGGAAACGGATATGGTTTCCACCAATGCCGGTTACACATGCAAGACCGACCTGGCGGGACAAATGGGAAGCGAGACGTGGAACGGAACGGATGCGCTGCCGAAACCATGGAATCGGTAGACTGGACGTACCATAGCCAAGAATTCCTTACGCGTACCGGCAAACTGCAGCATCGATGAACGGAAGAGCAAAGTGCGAGAATTTTATTGAACCAACCGAACATGGAAGAGACGGAAGGACGAAAGTGGAACTGTTAACGGATGATGTGACGCGAACGGGGAACGAAACTAAAACTCTACAACGGAAGTAAAAATATAGCGAAACGCTATCCAATCCCGGTGGAGCGATTAACAAAGCTTAACCAACATAACAAACAACTGACCAAGGTGTCTCAGCTTCTAAATGTCCAGCGAAGCCGAGAACAAGGGCTCCCCAGCGCACGAAATATGATCTCGGTGGTAAGCGAACCAAAGATTCCGGTGGGAGTTTGGACTGGAATTCACGCACGAACCACTTCGCTGATTCTGAAGGATCGTCTCCTTCAAAGATCACTACGCTGAGGTAGTTGGGAGGTTGACAGCTAACGTTAGCCAGCTGAAACTAACAGTCGGTCAACAGTGAGTAATGTACGTTACACAGGCTGGCAGCAGCACAGAGTCCAGAATTGATGAGTCAAAGCAGGGGATAGAAAGGTGTTGTGAATGATCAACACCTAATCTAAAAATGTAAGTTACTTAATTTACTAGAAAAATAAACAAAAAATATTAATTTTGCGGATTGTGAAGCGGCAAAATTCACGCCGGGGTCCTCACGTTCCATAGGGTTAGGGTTAAGATTGGTAAGGTTCAGGTTAAGGTAGCTGTGGCTTGGAGGTAGAGTGGTTGCTCCTCAACCACAAGGCTGGTGGTTTGATCCCAGGCTCCTCTGGCTACATGTCAAAATGTCCCTGAGCAAGACCCCATGTTGCTGTCCAGATGCTGTACGTACAGCTCCATTTTCGTTTCATATTTTATTGTAGGTGTGTCAGCTTTGTGATACAGAAATGACCTCATTGGGCATTAACCTTAACTTCATTAATGAGCTTTAGATTTTATGATAGATGCATTTTTTAACTTTGGACAGGGCCAGGCTAGCTGTTTCCCCAGTCTTTATGCTAAGCTACTCTAACCATATTCTGGCTCCAACTACATAATTCACTCACAGACATGAGATCAATATCAATCTTCTAATTTCACTCTTGGTTCAAAGAAAAGAAACATATTTTCCAAACTATTGAACAATTCCTTTAAAAGATGTTACATGGCCTTTCATGAATGTCTTTCTCTTCCATTTTTTTAAATCTCTAAAATAAAACATTGATAAGAGGACTGGATAGTATTCTGGGGTCAGTTAAGGAGTGCTACTTGTCTCATGCATCCATTGTGCCTGTGGGTATATAATGCTGACAACTTCATCTCTTTGTATATTATAGATACAGAATGTGTAAAAAATTACTTCTGCAAGAAAAGTGTTGAATTAAAAAGTGACCTTTTCCATTAATCAAATTTCCTGCCCGACGGACACTGTCCTGTTGCTACCCAGTTCCTCTAAAGCAGCTCTATTAGCATCCTGCTTTAATGGAACACAGAGGACACCTCAGGCCTGTTGAGCAGCTCTCTGCAGTTAGAAAATTGAGAGGCAGAGGCAGGTATGGAAGGCTCTGTGTGCTCTGTGCTGTGCTATTTTTTATAAGAAACACAATACAGCTATTTCTTATAATGATGTCAGACTTCAGGGCCAATTAACCCAATAGGGGGCATTGGGGCAAAAGCACTCCACTTTATCCTGAATATAATTAAGTTCCTGAGTGACTGAAGATTGGTGAAATAAATATAGTATATATATGTAGACTAGTTTGAATGTAAATTCTAACTTAGGTTGGAGTTTACCCGCTACTAACATTTTAAGGGTTGCACCAGCTGAAATAAATCTTACACCTAGCCCTTAGTAGGTGTAAAGTCGGTTGTCAGGGCGTATCATTGGCCATATCGTTGGTGGGATAACTTGGATGATCGACCAACACAATTTTAGTATCAAACTAAGTTTCAACGTATGGTTTAGTTTGGACACCCTAACTTAAAGGGATACGCCACCGTTTGTTGAAATAGGGATTATCACGGTCTCCCCTAGCTGTAGGTAGGTGGGCCAACGCATTTTTTGTGCAGGCAACGCATTTTTTGTGCAGGCATCGTTTTTCTGTCCAATCTGAGTTTTCTGTTGCACACCATGTGTACATTCAAATGTATGTTCCACCAAAACAAGTTCCTTCCCGAGGCTATTTTGCAGAGGCACTGTGGCTTCGTCTGGCGCTTAGTGCCGCCCATGATGATTGTGATTGGTTAAAAGAAATTGCCAATAAACCAGAGCACGTTTTTCTCCCATCCCAGAATACTGTGTGGACTAGCCAGACCTCCTGTGGAGGAAGGTCTGGCCAAGTGAGACTAATAATAGACTGATATTGTCCCTTTATGGCAGATTTATAATTTTTCATTTAATTATTAATTGGTTTGTTAGTGGTACAAAATTTTTGTTTTGTGGTGTGCACACAGATCATGTAATGATATTCTTTAAAAGTCAGTTTCTTCCAGTCAGTTGTTCAGGTCTGCCTTCCAAATAATGGACGGAAATTGTTAGATCCCTGCAGAGCAGTGGATATTATATTAGAATGGAATGCCTATTTTAGGCTGTAGAGCCTGGTCTCCTGTCTGTTCTAAAGGTTTGGGCCTGAGAGAGAGTGAGGATGTGGAGGTGTATGAACAACATGCAGCAAGTAATGAAGTGTTGAAGGTCAATCTTTAATCAGCAGCCTTCCATATGCCTACCATACACTAGAAGACTTTGAACAGACTTTGAAAAGACTAAAGTCTGACACCATCTCACATCTAACGTTAAAGACTCTCATAATATGTAAAGACTGGGGATCTTGCAGGTTCAGGGTTTGAAAAATTTAACCGAGCTAGCTAGCTACCGCTAGTGTTAGCTGGTAACTTGAGGGAAAGTTTGCAGATTTTCTGTTCTGCTATACATGCAGCTAAATGGCGGCAGTACCCGGAGGTCTGCGTTTATCCGCCGGTAAAACTCCCGTTAGATGACGCGCTTCAGAAGCATTGAAAATCAGAAATTTTCCCCCGACTCTAGCCGTTTGCTGCCTTCTGTTTATTGGCTGTAGGGAGTGCACCCATTGGTTGTTGACAATCTTCACATGATTTGTAACTTCACTGCCACCACTTAAAACTTACGATAATATCAAACACATTAGATTTTGTCGGAACATCAAGACGGGAAAAAGACTGACTGGGACTGAGTTTTATGACCACCTTACACCAAACCATTGAGACCACCCCACTTAGTTTGACCACCCCAACTCCAGCAAGACTCAGGATTTCATTCCGATATTGGAAATTAGTCTGCGACAGCGGAATCACTTGAAAAGTTGTTTGGTGTAAGGTCGGCATTAGTCTACAGCTGTGTGCAAAACACTGGGCAGGAAGGAGAATCATTGGATGTCAAACAACCATGAGCTTAATGCTGAAAGGGAAATCAACAATTGAGTGGTGCACAGAGAACAACCTACTGCTCAGCGTCATCAACACCAAGGAGCTGATCATTGATTTTAGAAAAAAAGGAGGGGAAGATACACACCCCTGTCTACATTGGTGAAGCTGAGGTGGAGCTGGTGAACAGTTTTAGGTTTCTGGGAATAAGAATCACAGAGAATCTGACATCATTTCAAATTTCCATCTTGTCTTGAGTCTTGAATTAATTCTGATGAATGTGCCCCTCTAATTGAGTCACCCCCATCCAGCCAAGACTGACAGGTTGAGGTTGAATTTTCAGACCTTTTATTAGTCATTATGCTACAATATGACAGAGTTCTTATTCTTGGTGGTTTACTATCCATTATTGTTGCCCCTCTTCATCTTTTTTTTTAACCTCTGATTTTACCAAACTTTTAGATTATTTTATATTCAGTTTGGCAAGCATACCAGCCATTACAACTGACATCGACTTGACCTAGTGCTCTTTTAGTTTCTGTGTGTGAACGATTTGACTTTGGTTGATTTTTCTGTTTCTGATTATAAAGCAGTGCTTTTCCAGGTTCCATTCCTCTCTCCTGACCCCAAACCCCCGACAGCAAATTACTCCAGCCGCATTAATACACTCTCTGTTCCTCGTTTCTGTCCAGATTTTACTGTCTAAAACATTTTTTTACTACTCACGAAAACCATAGAAAAGCTTGTCAGTATTTTTAACAGCTGTTGCACGAATATTTTTAGATTCTGTAGCTCCTGTCAAACACAAAAAGTCTAAATCTTCTCTCAAAGATCAGCGGTATTTATAAACGTGGCGTACGCGCAAAACGGGGCTGAAAATGTGCGTACGCCACTTCACATGCAAAGGTTGTGATTTATAAAAAAACTAACTTGACGGGAGAATGTGCGGTCCTCCACGCAAACTCTGACCCATGCGTACGCACATTTTGGAGACAATGGGAATTGGCGACGCAGATGGTGAGGTGGTGAACTGATGTCAGACTGCAGAAAGTAAATGTGGGAAGAACGATTACTCGTAATATTATTAAGTATTGATGCCTCACGCACATGTTTTAGCTCCATATCATCCACGGTATCATGAAGATTAAATCCAGCAGTGCTATTTGCACTTGTACTGAGTGATAATTGTTCCATAAACACCTTGTAAAATTCAACGCAAATCTTGCGCAGCAGGAGGAAATGGCCCGACTGCATGGAATACAGGATAGCATCAAATACCCTAGCATTAGATAACTGAACACAGTGTAAATAACTAAATATCTGTCTTTAATACTGTGCATATATCATCAAATGTCAAAGTCTGGAAATACTGCCGTTAAGCTCGCGCACCATCATTGCACTTAATGTCCTGTTAACAATCACTCTAATTGTTTTAAACATATAAATACTGCCGTGACCCCCGTACGTAATGCTGAATGATGGCACTCCTGGCACTTCTGGAGGACTATGCCAATTGCAGAATTAGGAGAGAAAGCGTCTTCAGGGACCATAACGATTTAATGGCCCATACTGGCTGTGCTCTTGGATTTATGTACTGTATTGGGTCCAGTACTAGAGAGGGCAACACGCCGGAACTATGCCATCCCGGTCCAAATACAGGTCCTCACCACTCTGGGGTTCCTGGCTGTTTCCAGCGGGAATTGGCAGACAGGTAAGTGTTTTGTATCATTATATATAATCTTCAATTTAATCACTAAGCCTAGTCTGGATATAATCTAATTCTGTTAAATCTCATCCTATAGGTCTGGTATATCGCAGCCGTTCCTGAGTGCTATAAGGCCTGCCGTTTTGGAGTTAACATTTAGAAAGTGTAACAATTTCTCCTGATGTTGACTATAATTATGTTTTAATTATAACCTGTATGTGACAGTGGCTACTCCCTCAGACACTGGCTCCTTACCCCATTTTTGAACCCGCAGAGCACAGAGGAAATGCACTCCAACAAGCTCCACTCTTGTGCGCGCTCAGTCGTGGAGCGTGCCATTGGCCTGCTAAAATGCAGATGCCGTGCTCTGGATGCATCAGGTGGCAGACTTCTTTACCACCCGGCAAAGGTGTGCGAAATTATCAGATGTCATGCAGCGTTCAAGGTTCATTTTTTAACAACATCTTTTAATAATTGTGCAATTTCTTGTATTGCTTGTCTCATATGCTGTAGCGCATTTGAAATGAGATTGATGGCGTTTATTGTGTCTCGCTGTAGCTGCAGGACGGCGTCAGTGAGCACCCGACCACTTCCATGCACACGAGGTGCACCGATGATTGGAGCCGGACACTGTGCAGCTGCAGAGGACCCCTCACAGTTGCTCTCCTCGCAGAGAACCTCCTGTCCACCCACCGCTCCAGACTCTGGAAGGACAGGAGAACAAACAATTTCATTACTTGTTTGACCAAACACACACACTTTACAATACAACTTTAAAATTATGGCAGCGATTTTGCCATCTACCCCTGTGAGCTCAGGTGGGAGGAGAGTTTACTCTTTGCCTCCACCTTGAATGAATGAATGAGATTCTTTATTTTTGCACAAATGAGCACATTAAAGTAAAAATTCTTCAAATACACAAGCAACAAATCAAATAAATGTTGGTAAAGGAGTTAAAAGATGTAATATACTTTACCTTCAGATCGGACCACTTTTTCTTGAGTTCTGCCACTGTGCGCTCTGTCCCACTGGCAAAGTTGACGGCAGCAGCAACATGTTGCCACTCGCATTGCTTTTTTTTTTTATTGCCGATCCTGCTGCTGTGGCCACCAAATAATGTGTTTTTTCGGGCCTCCACCTGCCTACAAGTATTTCAATCTCAGTGTCTGAGAAGTTGTGCTTTTTCGCTTTTTTCCCACCTGTCGCCATGATTCACCGTTACGAAAGAACAATTGCAAAAAAGTGTTCAAACAAAGTTAATCAGAAAACGGTATATCACTGAAAACACCAGTGAAAAATTCATTCAGCTTTTCTCCTCTACACCCGCCCTTACTGGGGCCTCAGTCACTGAGCTTGTAGATAATTTCAACTGTAAAATTACGAATGTTATTGATGCTATTGCTCCCACTAAGATCAAAGCTGTCTCTGGTAAGAAAAGATCTCCATGGAGAAATTTTATAGTTGTGAGAACAGAAAAAAGAGAGTGTCGAAAAGCTGAACGCAGTTGGCGAAAATCTAATCTCCAGGTCCATTATAACACTTATAAAGAGAGACTTCGCATTTATAATCTGGAACTAAGAAATGCAAGGCGGTCCTTCTTCTCTGACATTATTGCCAGAAACAATAATAATTCACGTGCTTTGTTTGCTACTGTTGATAGATTAACTAACCCTCCAGTACCAGTAGCATCGGAACTGTTGTCTACAAAGGCTTGCAATGACTTTGCCTCCTTCTTCACAGACAAAATTCAGAAAATTAGACAAACAGTAAGTGCTTCCATATCAAGTACAGGATATGTGTTGTCACAGTGTGCATGCAAAACAAATTCCAACATGACACAATTTCATACAATCAACCTTAAAAACCTGGAGGACATTATACAACATCTGAAAACCTCCTCCTGTTGCCTTGATATTCTACCAACGGGTGTTTTCAAAAATGTTTTGAATTGTTTGGCTTCAGATCTTCTACAGATTGTAAACACATCTCTGCTCTCAGGTATCTTCCCACAGGCCCTGAAAACTGCAGTCATCAAGCCACTCCTAAAAAAGAACAATCTAGACATGACACTAATGAGCAACTATAGGCCAATATCAAACCTTCCATTTTTAAGTAAAATCATAGAAAAAGTGGTTTGTCAACAACTCAACCTTTTCTTATCGTTAAACAACAGTTTTGATGCCTTCCAGTCAGGTTTTCGACCACACCACAGCACTGAGACGGCTCTTGTTAAAGTCTTTAATGACATCCACTTAAACACAGATAGTGGCAAAATTTCAGTCTTAGTATTACTTGATCTCAGTGCTGCATTTGATACGGTAGACCATGACATATTTCTTGACCGATTGGAAAACTGGGTTGGTCTTTCTGGCTCAGTACTAAAGTGGTTTGAATCCTATTTAAAGAATAGGGACTACTTTGTGTCTATAGGTAATTATACATCTGAGCATACAAATATGACGTGCGGAGTTCCCCAAGGCTCAGTTCTGGGGCCTCTTCTGTTCAACATCTACATGCTTCCACTGGCTCAGATTATGGAAAACAACAAAATAAGTTACCATAGTTATGCAGATGACACCCAAATTTACATAACCTTATCACCAGGGAACTATAGCCCAATACAACAATTAAATATGTGCATTGAACAGATTAATGACTGGATGTGCCAGAACTTTCTTAAATTAAATGAAGAAAAACGGAGGTGGTTGTTTTTGGAGCAAAAGGAAAACGATTGAAAGTCAGCGCTCAGCTTCAAACGACAATGTTAAAAACAACAGACAAAGCCAGAAATCTTGGTGTAGTCATGGACTCAGACCTGAATTTTTAAAAGCCACATTAACATAATTAAAAAATCAGCCTATTATCACCTTAAAAATATATCAAGGGTTAAAGGACTTATGTCTCAGCAGGATCTGGAAAAACTTGTCCATGCTTTTATCTTCAGTAGACTTGACTACTGTAACGGAGTCTTTACAGGTCTTCCCAAAAACTCAATCAGACAGCTGCAGCTGATTCAGAACGCTGCTGCTCGAGTCCTCACTAAGACCAAGAAAGTGGATCACATCACTCCAGTACTGAAGTCTCTACACTGGCTTCCACTGCCTCAAAGAATTGATTTCAAAATACTTTTACTGGTTTATAAATCACTAAACGGTTTAGGGCCAAAATACATTTCTGATCTGCTACTACATTATGACCCACCCAGACCTCTCAGGTCGTCTGGGACAGGTCTACTTGTTGTCCCCAGAGTCAGAACTAAACAGGGGGAAGCAGCGTTCAGTTTTTATGCTCCACATATCTGGAACAAACTCCCAGAAACCTGCAGGTCCGCTGCAACTCTCAGTTCTTTTAAATCTAAGCTAAAGACCTATCTTTTTGATGTTGCTTTTCTTTAAATAATCTATTAACTTTAATTTCTTATACTGCACTGTAACTTTTATTCTTATACTGCACTATCAATTTTATTCTTGTCTTTTAATGTTTTTAATTTGTTTATTAATGTTTTTAAATTGTTTTCAATTGTTTTTAATTGCTTTTTAATGTTTTATGTAAAGCACTTTGAATTGCCCTGTTGCTGAAATGTGCTATACAAATAAAGCTGCCTTGCCTTGCCTTGCCTTGCATGCCAGGGTCATTAATATACTGATCAGTATTCATGAGGTGCTTTGCATTGACTATTTATGGTTAAAAATGGGCGTGTACAGGACGGGATAAGAGGCTGATCCACGTACGCACACTTGTAGGTAATCTGTGATTTATAAAGGGAACATTGCTTACAGTTGTGCGTACACATGGTTTTATAAATCTGAATTTTTTTGGCGTATGCCATTTTTGGCTTTTGGGCATACGTACACTTTTAGTAAGGATCCTAAGCACATTTTTTAAATGAGACACCTGATGTCTTCTTATCAGCATGCAATCAAAGAAGCAAGGAACTCCTATTATTCACAACTGATCACTAAATGGTAGTGATGGTCAAATGACGCTTCGCGAACCACCGTCTTTATTTTCTGAGCTCACTAGATGGCGCTCTCTGTTCAAAGAAAAAGGTTAAAGGAATGGCAATTCAGTGTGTTTTCAACACTTTGTTGAACAGAGAGCGCCATCTAGTGTGCTCAGAAAATAAAGACAGTGGTTCGAGGAAGCTTCATTTGACCATCACTACTAAATGGGGTCATAATCCCAGAATCCTTTTTAAAACCATAAAGTCTGTAATTGCCCCCCCCCCCCTCTCTCTTAGCCGGCCAGTTGAATCCTCCCCAGAGTGATATGAAGAGTTTCTTCATTACTTTAATGGCAAAATAGTGCAGATTCTACAGCACATTAACACAGAATTCAAAGAGGTTAATGTTCATTGAAAATCTCTTTGTGAACCCTGGAACACGCTATTGCACATTAAAAATCGTTCACCTGCCCTTCAGGCCACATTTACATTGCTACGTTTTGGTTTAAAAAGTATTATCTTTTGCTACGTTTCCCCCTCTCATTCCTCCTGCTCTGGCGTTTCCGAGCCCCTAAACCGGAGACATTTGGAAACACTTCTGACCCGTTTAGGTTTGGAACCTGCTGGGTTGTGTTGCAGTCTCAACGGCCGCAAACAGAAACCTTTGGCAACACAGACACTGACGCCTGATTGGATCTAATTGGTCAAGATGTCTTGGTCTCTGAGACTAAGCTACTAACGTTATCATGGCAACTACCAGCAGCGGGCGGAGTATACATTCTGCCTCCTGCTTATGCCCAGTGTACGAGAATGTTGATGAGATATGCGGTTTGGGCGTGTTAGTTTAACGGAGATGAGTTCTACTACTGGAGCTAAAAACGCTGCACAGAGATCGCTTTTGGCTCAAAACTCCACTTAAAAACCAAAACGTAGCAATGTAAAGTTAGCCTCACTCTGCATTGCCACTTGGTTTTTAAAAGCAGTATTTCAGATGGTTGGTCTGGATATTTTAGCTGTCATTAACTGCTCTCTGTCTACAAGCAGTTTAGACCTCTCTCTTCTCTAAACTGCCATTTCTATACAAGATCTTAGAAAAATGCCTCCACTCAATTAAATTCTTTTATGAACAACAATCAAATTAGTTTACTATGCACAGCACTAGGACTACTCTAGTCAAGGTCTCCAATGACTTACGGCTTGTTGCTGACACAGACCTCTAGCCTACTCCATTTTAACTCTTCTTGACCTCAGCATAGCCTTTGACACAGTGGACCATAATGTCTCAATAAGCCATCTGAGAAACTTTGTTGGCATCATTGATGCATCTCTGGATTGCTTCATCTCTTATCTGTCCAACAGGCCCTTCTCTGTTAAACTCTGTCTCCTCCATTCATGCTCCTGTCTTTTGTGGGGTCTCCCAGGGTTCTATTCTGGGTCTCTTCTTATTCACTATATTTTACGATTGCGGTTCCAAACCAGAACACAGAGATACCACACGAGACACAGAGTAACGATTTCGAGGTGTTTTTATAAGAGTCTGTACTTAGAGAGATCAAGGACAGCAGAGACAGTGCTAGATAACTCCAGGACTGGACCGAGGCTTGAGGCGTGCAGGCAGTGGAGAATCCAGGACTAGACCGAGGCTCGAGGCGGGCAGGCAGTGGAGAATCCAAACTGTCTCTCTGTAGAATCCGAGCGTGGAAGTGGCAAAGTCAGAACAGTGACGAGCAGGCAGAACAGCAGACAAACGGCAAGGAATGCAGCAGGTCTTGAGCGGGGTCTGAACAGAGAAACAATTTAACTACAGGAGCTCTAGTGACAACAGGAAACTAGACACAAACAAAGTAAACTGAGCCAAGTTACCACACTGGTGGATGTAACTATCTGGCGCTGATGGTGAGATCAGCCCGGGTATATGTACTGCAGAGGTGAATCATGGAATAGGCCGCAGCTGTGCAGGTAGACTGGATTGAACGACCACGCCCCTTGACCTACTTCCAGGTAGAGTCATCACAGAACAGACAGAAACACAAGGGAAAAGGGAGAGATTCTAAATGGCCCCAAGTTGATTTCCTGTTGCAGTCAATCAACTGACAGGAAGGGGCAAGAGTGAATTCAATTGAAAAGGTCTTTATCATAGATACAAAACAGTTTCATATCTATGGTCTGTATACATTCAACCCCTGGGACAAATCATGCATAGACATAATATTGATTTTCATTGTTATATAGATGATACACTGTGTGTCCCGATAACGCCGTTTACCATCCATATATCCTTTAAAATGTCCAGAAATGTGGAAATTAAGAATTAGATTTCCTGGAGTTGAATGACTGAAATCAGAAATATTTATAATCACCCATTTTGGCCCTACCAACATTATGATTGTCTAATAATGTAAAAAAATAAATAAAATAAAAGGTCCATAACCTAGGTGTACTTTTTGACTCAGAATTGTCTTTTGATGCTCAGAGGACTATAGTGGTGTAGTCATTCCTTTCATCTGCAGATCTAGAAAAAGCCATCAATGCTTTTATCTCTCCCAGACTAGACACACTTTAGCAGGCGAAACATATATTATACTATATTATATTATTATACAAAATGCTGCTGCCATCAACCACATCGCCAGCCCTTGATTCCCTTCACTGGTTACCTGTGAGTTTTAGAATTGATTTTAAGATTGTACTACTCCTTTTTAAAGCCTTGCATTGTCAGGCTTCTGCTTATATCTGTGATCTGCTAACCTACTAATGGTTCCTATATCTTGACTTGTCATTAAGGTGACTGGGCCTTTGTTGTTTGGCCCCTCAGCTGTGGAACTGTATCCTCTTTTATATCTCTTCTTAAAACCTACTTTGACCTTATGGCTTTATAAAGGTAATGGTAAAATGTTAATTATCTCAACAAGGAAACCTTCCTGTTAGCCCTTTATACGATTCAATGTACTGGCAGGTGGTAAATAGTTGCACAAAGCTGTTTAATTAATTGTGCATGCATTTATGTTATTCATTTTTACAGCTGATAGGTGTAGACTGATGGTTTGGATGGGATATTTTTTTGAAAGACAGTGTGCAGAGTATTCTTCATGATCATGTGTGGCTGATAAATAATTCATTCACATTTACCTTTAAACTATTTGTTGATTGGTTGGATTGGCAAGTTGCTTCATTTGTAAATGTTGAAAATGTCAATAATGAATCTATCATGACATTGTGGCAGCATGTTTTCTACTCCCCTGCTGCGTACATCTTGGATTGTTTGTATCCTGGAAACCTGCCCATTTAATCATTAAAAGTATTTCCACATTCCTGAACATTATAAAATCCACAATAGTAAATTAATACCATGCATACTTGGATATTTGGAATCCAGTCAGAATTTCTCATTAGAATCAGTTCAGTATAAGCTTCTACCAGAGAATAGCAGTGAGCTATACTGTGGGTCTGAGTCCAGCAGAAGCACCCTAGGGTGGTCTGAGGGCACAGCAGTGATCTACTGCCACCCTGAGTCTGGGCAACGCTGACATTATGCCACCGAGCTTTCCCATCAGGCTTCATCTGACACTTCAGTGTGTGTGTGTGTGTGTGTGTGTGTGTGTGTGTGTGTGTGTGTGTGTATACATTCACTCCCAGTGCCAGCAATTTCCTGCTGTCAGTCCATCTGATGGAGAAATACAATTAAGTTTCATTTTTAAAATTTAGCTTCTGCTTTTCTACTGGGTTAAATTGTCAGCTGCCTTCTTCAAGAATCCAACTGTTCTTTATTGATGTTTTTTGTATTTTTTTTCTTACCTTAACAGGCGTGTATTGTCATCAGTCCTTTTTTTCCAACAACCCAACAGCTCCATATTTTTCCACAACTATGATGGCTATTGTGTCCAATTAACAGATGCACAAATATCCTTTTTCATTGCTGTCTGGGAAGAAAAAAGGTTACTTTCTTCTTTTTCATTTCTACAAAGACATAAACACATTTCTTATGAAAGTTTGAATCCTCTGACTTTGATCTACAGTTCCCACTTTGAGAATTCTGACATAATGAAAGGACTATGGTTGCTGCCTACGCTTCCTGTGTGTGTGTGTGTGTGTGTGTGTGTGTGTGTGTGTGTGTGTGTGTGTGTGTGTGTGTGTGTATGTGTGTGTGTGTGTGTGCGTGTGTGTGTGTGTGTGTGTGTGTGTGTGTGTGTGTGTGTGTGTGTGTGTGTGAGAACCTCTGTGTGTCTGATCGTAGCTCTGTTATTAGGTGGAACAACAGTGCCCCCTGCAGAACAAATGTACAGTATCATACTGTCAACAGTAACAGTATAGTGTTGGTATTTTTCCAGGCATGTATTTTGCGTTTGTATCAGTGTGTATGCATCTGTGTTTAGCCCCTGTATTCAGTTTCACCTCTCACTGCACTGTTGCAGCCTTATGGCATTTTGAAGCCAGAGAGAGTCATCAAAAATAAAGTGTTACTTCACACTCTTGAAAAGAAGAACCTGTGTACTTTGATGCTGAGGGAAGAGACAGAGGCGTAGCCGCTGTATGGCTTGTAGTTGATGCTGACAGCAGAGGAGGCCGTCTGAAAACAAGGCGGCAGTAAAGACATAATCAGCCCATAAATGATGCAGTGGATGAAAGCACATGGCAGTTTGAGGTTATTCTGCTCACCATCGGGTCCAACGTCTCCACACAGCTCTGAGACTGTAGAACATTTATAATGAACTGCAATGCCTAAGATGTTGGAAGTAGAAGCCTTTAGAGATCAGGTAAGGATCACAGTGAGAATAGTTCTCACTGCAGTTGGATTTGATTTCCCCACTCCAATCTATAACAGGGGTCTTCAATGTTTTTTTAAGCCAAGGAACCCTTAACTGAAAGAGAGACGGAGCATATATTGTACTACATATATTGTATAAAATTAAGTTGCATATTAAACTGGGCCTACAATAACATGTAGGGCGGCTTAAGCTTTTATACATATTTTGCATATAATATTAAGCTATTCAAACAGTAATTGTTGGCATGATTTTATAAATCATGTTTTAATGTTAAACATACATGTGGCACAGTGAATCCTTAGGAGTAACTGTATCTATGGATGGCATTAGAGACTACCTTACCTATAGGCCAGAGAGCAGTGGGGATTTATATTTGCTAATATGTTGGATTCATGTTAAGGCTTTTAATTTTTTTTTTAAAAAGAATCAACAATAATTTAGAGGCCCTCCTGCATTGACTCTAAGGACCCCCTAGAAGTCCCGGACCCCCTGTTTTTTTATTAATAAGACTTAAGTAATTAAGTTTAAATAATTATAATTAGCTTAACACTACTCTCTGTATTTCTCAGTATGGCTATGTTCAGAAGATTGTGGAGTCCGGCGACTTTCGCACACAGAAACTCAAGTGAAGATAATTACCTCTTCTGAAGAGTCCATCATGTTTTTTTAATCCTCCGTGTCCTCCTTGGCTACTAGCAACTGCGTGGGGGAGGGGTGGGGGCTGTGCGTGATCACGGAAGGCTTGTGTCATGTGGACGCGCTGACAGTTTTGTTGTCAATACTTAGAATTCCTCATGGGGGCGACAGAAACTACACACTATAGGTTTAAATAATCAGATATTGTTTCTCAAGCGACTACGTCTGCTCTGCTCACCGAGACTTCGCTCTGCTCTGCCGGCCTCATTTTCCAACTTTAACGGTGGCTGGTTTGACCGCAGAGATGCGAGTGACTGATGGCGAGCCTGGCCTCTGTTTATATCTGTGAGAGAAACACTGCAAGAAGCTACAGTTTGCATGTTCTGCCTCATCGCAGATTGAATATTAATCTGAGCCTGTCAGTGGCAAAACAAGTACTTTTGTGATGGTAAATACAAGCTGGACAATTGCCCTACTAACTTACATTGTAGCTTGTTTCACAGCTGCCAACTGCAGCAAACTCGCTTAATACTGTACCATTGTCAAAGATTGTTGTTCCCATCAGTCACTTAGACACAAAAACATAGGAAAATAGGGTCCAGGTTGAAAAAAACAGGTAGTTACTCTTTAATGAATGCTAAGCCTGAATGCTAAGCCTGTTATGTATCTGTTGTTTCTAAATATGCCAATGTTTGCTACCACTGTTAGCTATAGAGAAAGAAGTCCCTCCACTTCCGATGGACCACCATGGGAACTTATTTTGGAAAAATTATGTTCGGTAGTGAACGGGGAGAGACAAATACGTTTTTGATCCCATTTTAATTGAGCCATGAATTACACATGATGTTCGGCAATTTAAAAGACAATTTTGCAAGTAAAGAAAGGCTCAGTTTGTCATAGAACTGTTTAAGTATAAGAAAATACGTAATTAGAAAGACTCCTCACCCCAAAGTTGCATAAGTGACATCTCGCAGAACCAGATATCATCTTTTTCATTCCATGAGTTCTTCTGCCTCATCAAAACCTGGCGCCTACATTATGATGAACTGATTGGACAAAGCAATACAATCCTATAATCGGATCATTACTTTTTTTTGCTCTAAGCTGCTGTAACATTAAAGTAATATCATATATATTAAGATAATTATTTAAAGAAGGCATTTTTAATGAAATGGAAAAAATAAACTATATTTTTCACACTTAACATCAGCAACATCAGACATACTGAGTATCATCAGACACTTTAGTTTCTCCACTAGCATTTCAAATACAGTTCTTTGAACAGAGCTCAGCTGTGCAACATGCAAACTTTCCTCTGTTCCTTCGTTGGTCTGTAAACTAAGTCACAGTCATGTATTTGCATCTATTACTGTCGCTACAGTAGCCTAAGTGCAGCTCATGTGAGGTGAAGGATGATATTGAGTAAGATCAGTTATATCAGAGTCACCATGATTCATTACAGTTTAAAATTCAACAGCTTTGGACTTAGTCGGCCTATCAAACGCTTCAGTGATGGGAGTGTGAAGGAACGCATCCCCCATAGCCTATCATCACTCACACACTGCTGGCACTGATTAATTCATCACTGCTACAATTTATTTATTTATATATATTTTTTAAAATCTATGATAAATAAAAAATAAGTCATTTCAGGGCATTTGTGATAGTTTAGTTAGATAGTTTACAGCTGCTCCTTTTACAATGACTTTGTATGGTGTCACAAACTGGCTCAGGGAATGTGACAAAAAGGGAGTTCACACAAGGTTATACTTAAAAGCAACACAGTTTATTAAAATTAATGTTAAGACAAAACTAACATTGGATGGACAATCGACAATGAAAGCAGGGCATGGATTCCTGGCGTGTGTGCTGTGGAGATCTTGAAAGTGCAAAAACAAAAGAAGATGATGCAGGGTGGATGTCAGAATGAACACATGCCCCAGCTTCTATAGGCCCGTGAGCCAATCAGCTGACGACCCTCCCATGTCAGCCAATTGACCGCTGAGGTTGGCCGAACAGATTGCAGTAAAGTGGGAGGGGTGTCACAGTGGGGAAAATGCTTTTTTGACCAGTGATTCGAAAACGACGGGGCGCCTCGGTACCGCACAGCGTCTGACAAACACTGGTCTAGATCAACGGTAGTACATTTTCAGGATCAAGCTTCCTCTCTCTGTGTGTCGCCGTTCTCAAAATCCCTTCGCTACAGGAAACAACAACAGACTTGGAGCAAGCTACACGGTCAAAATGGCAAGTTTTGAAAAAAATGGGGATCATTCAACAAGGCAGGCCTGCTTGGTTCTTTCGGGGAATGATTGTAAAGATTTACAAAGAACATGTTTACGGCATTTCTTCTCTAACTAGGATGTTTTTGGACTCAGACATCTTACCTGGACATATTGGTATCTTTACTATTTTACCTGTTCACTGTTTCTCTCAAATGGTACAGTGTACGTTGTACTGTTTTATTCTTACTTGGAGTTTTAGAGTTGTATATATATATATATATATATATATATATATACTCAGCAAAAAAAGAAATGTCCTCTCACTTTCAACTGCTTTTATTTTCAGCCAACTTAGCATGTGTAAAACTTTGTATGAACATAAAAAGATTCAACTACTAAGAACAAAGTTTCACAGACATCTGACTAACATAAATGAAAAAATGTGTCCCTGAAAAAAGGATGGTCAAAATCAAAAGTTACAATCAGTATCTGGTGTGGCCACCAGTTGCATTAAGTACTGCATTGCATCTCCTCCTCATGGACTGCACCAGGTTTGCCAGTTCTTGCTGTGAGATGTTACCCCACTCTTCCACCAAGGCACCTGCATGTTCTGGGACATTTCTGGGGGGCATGGTTCTTGCCCTCACCCTCCGATCCGACAGGTCCCAGACGTGCTCAATGGGATTGAGATCCGGGCTCTTCGCTGGCCATGGCAGAACACTAACATCCCTGTCTTGCTGGAAATCGCGCACAGAATGAGCGGTATGGCTGGTGGCATTATCATGCTGGAGGGTCATGTCAGGATGAGCCTGCAGGAAGGGTACCACATGAGGGAGGAGGATGTCTTCCCTGTAACGTACAGCATTGAGATTGCCTACAATGACAACAAGCTCAGTGTGATGATCCTGTGACACACTGCCCCAGACCATTACAGAACCTCCAGACCTCCAAATCGATCCTGCTCCAGAGTACAGGCCTCGGTGTAACGCTCATTCCTTCAACGATAGACGCGAGTCCGACCATCGCCCCTGGTGAGACAAAACCGTGAATCGCTCCTGGGTGACACATCTATGATGACAGTCAATAAAAACCAACTCAATATTTATTAGAATTGCCCTTATTACAGCCAACAAATGTATAGCTATGCATTGGAAAGATGTATCACCACCTACATTTGCTAGGTGGACGAATGAACTGGCATCATGCATACCAAGTGAAAAGATTATGTATAATTTGAAGGGTAAACCTGGAGAGTTTCAAAAGATCTGGGGTGGTTTTCTAGCATATGTGGACATGGAGTCCACAATACAGTTATTCTTTTATATTTACACAATGGCAGGTGATGGTTAAACATGTTTATACTACTTTTGGTGCGGTTTCTAGCTTTATATTTTTTTTTGGGGGGGGGGGTTATATTTCTTTTCTACCTCTTCCTGCTAGGTACTTCCTCTCTGCAACAGTTTTGTTTTAGGCTAATTTAGTTTTTCCTTGTTGGTTTTATGTTATACTGAAGGCTAGTATTCACTCTTACTTTTTGGACTTGGTACACACTCTGTAGGAATGTATGGTCGGACCTGTAGGGGTGGAGTGAGTGGGAGGGAGGGAGGGTGGGATGGGCTGATCTGGTATTTACTTGATATATTGTTGTACAATATCCCTTCACACAGCTCTAGGGTTGTTATGTAAAAAATCCAATAACGATATTGTTAAAAAAAAAAAAAAAAAAAAGTAAGAGCACCTGAAGAGCACTTTTTGCCAATCCTGTCTGGTCCAGCGAAGGTGGGTTTGTGCCCATAGTCGACATTGTTGCCGGTGATGTCTACTAAGGACTTGCCTTACAAGCCCTCAGTCCAGCCTCTCTCAGCCTATCGCGGACAGTCTTGGCACTGATGTAGGGGTTGTGCACTCCTGGTGTGACTCGGGCAATTGTTGTTGCCATCCTGTACCTGTCCCGCAGGTGTGATATTCGGATGTACCGATCCTGTGCAGGTGTTGTTACACGTGGTCTGCCTTTGCGAGGACGATCAGCTGTCCTTCCTGTCTCCCTGTAGCGCTGTCTTAGGCGTCTCACAGTAGGGGACATTGCAATTTATTCCCCTTGCCACATCTGCAGTCCTCATGCCTCCTTGCAGCATGCCTAAGGCACGTTCATGCAGATGGGCATCTTTCTGTGGCTTTTTCAGGGTCAGTAGAAAGGTCTCTTTAGTGTTCTGAGTTTTTTTAAACTGTGACCTTAATTGCCTACCATCTGTGCACTGTGCACTGTGTTAGTGTGTTAGCGACCGTTCCACAGGTGCATGTTAAGGGATTGTTTATTATTCATTGAACAAGCATGGAAAACATTGTCTACATCTTTTACAATAAAGATCTGTTATTTGGATTTTTACAGAATTATCTTTACAATATAGTGTCCTGAAAAAGGGACGTTTCTTTTTTTGATATATATATATCAAAAATATGCGTTCACGGAAAGGTCTAAAACAAGACACCTGCTTAGTCTTTCAGCTGAAATTGCAGTCAGCAGTGTTTAAAATTAATCAGGCTGAAATCCGTTCTGTTGTGTGTGGTTAACAGTTTTGACAGCAGCGTGTTAGCATTTAAACAAAGTGCTGTAAGTCCACAGTGTTGTGCAGGTTGTGGTTAAAGCCGTGGGATACGTGTGTAGAGTTTTGAGTTTTAAACTGTGTTTAGGCAATGAAAAACAAACTAGAGTTTGGTCCACTTGAACTGCTGCTGTGCTGACTGTGGTTAGAGTTTTGCACGTGTCTACAGCTGTGCCCACTGTCGTTTAGCAATCAAAAAAAAAAAACTCTAAGTAAAAGTATGTAACTATCATCAGGAAAATGTAATTAAAGTATTAAAAGTAAAAGTAAAAATCCTCACATTTTAGAAAGTGTAAAGGATCCAAACAGTTGTGTGTTTAATGGTCTAATCATTTCAGCTGGAGTTGTAGGACCATATATTGTTGGCTAGTTTCATTTATAATAAAACATCATATTTTATAAACTGCATGTGTTTTGTGTGCAAAAATCCTAATTTGTAAAGTAACTGTAAACAGTAATGAGTTAATTTGTCTGATCTCTTTGGCGCATACACACCACGTACGCACTGCTCTCTTGTCCGGTGTCACCAATTTCATTGATTATAAGGTTACTAAAGGTTAGTTAGTGGTTTTGTTCTCATTAGATCAAGATCATTTTTCATTTTTAATGATTCAACTAATTCTAAACTTAAGTAAAAATCTATCTACCTTTGCAGTTTTAACCTATATAAAAAAAAAAAATGCCAAAGAACTTTGCAACTTTCATCGCAACTTTTTAGAAAAGCGGCTGCAAAATCAGGCATTTTAGGCCGCAACAATCACAAAAAATGCACGCAAAATCCTGGAGGGACTGATAGTGGAGGTATATAGTGTTGGAGCGTCCGCTCTGCATACATTACGTATGCAATGTAGCCAGCCCATTATATACAATTGGAAGAATGACATCTTTCAAATCCATAACCTATTAAGACCATCCATTGCTCTTCGTCTGTGTGTGCCCCGCGGTACAAAACTCTAAACACACACAAATGTCATATTTCCTTTTTGGAGGTTCTGGAAACACGGAGGCCATGGTTGGCTGTGAAAGGGCATGGATGGAGTGTAGAGAGCAAAGGATGGCATTTGAACTGAACCGATCTGCCATTTCACCGATGCCTGAGCAAATAGATGGCCACACACATGAAAGTATGACTGGGTGAAAAACATTGAGGTTTTTGAGGTTGAAAGGCAAAAGAGCTCTGACGGTGGAAGGGCAGAGGACAGCTGGAGGGAGGTCAACATGAGAAACAGCGCTGGGTGGGGTCCTGGGTTGGGCGTGGTGACTCTCAATACAACACAGGACACTAAGAACACTTCAGGGTGTCTGCTGTGCATTTTGAGACATTGAGCATGTTTGTGTGATAAGAGACAGATTTTTCTTATTTTTTTGATGTCCTTAAAAATATAATAATTTAAATAAATTGTTTTTTTTTTTACATTTACCCTCCCCCTTTGACATAAATATTCAGAAAATAATCACAGCCAATGTAGATTAGAGGATGACGATGCGCACGGTCGCAGTGGCCCACGGCTCTCCAATACCTTGCCTTTTCTGTGTGTTTTTGTCTGTGAAGTTCTGTCAAGCTAATTATGTCTACAGCCACCAAGACTTGCTCACTTATTATTTAAGAACTGTTTTGTCGGCCTGTGTTGTTTGCTGAAGCCGTTTTGTTTCTGTGATGTTATTTCTGTCTTTTTATTGCACTGATCAGAGGCCTTCTAATTTTTATTTGATTCCGTACAATGACCATTTCTAATTCTTTCTAATTTCTAAATGAATGTTTTACCTGTAACTCATTAGTTGACTGGCTACATGCACTAATATCCATACACTCATCAAGTAGTTCAGTATCAGAAAATACATAAACTTTATTACATGTATTTGAGTTTTAATCCTATGAAGAGTTCTTTTTAAATTGTATTCTACATTTATATTTACCTATTTTTTTATTTTCTATTATGGGTGTTCACATTTTGCTGTTTTACTATATGACATTATTATGGCCTGTTTGCATTGAAGGAGTATGCATTTTAATTAGAACTACAATTTTCCTGTGGATTACATCTAGTTTTGTCCCTAATACATTTTTCTATGGTCTTGCGGTGTGTTTTGAATCATGCTTTGACTAGAGGCTGTTGTAGTTGTTTTAGCAGCTTTACCACATTCATTTTAAAATCATTCATGACAACAGCATTGTCGGATAAAATATCTAGAATTATTATGATTGTTTGTCTAATAAGGACAATTCACAACACTGATTTGATCTTCTGTCTGGCTAATTCTCAAATATTGTGAATAGCAGTAATCCAGATGAAAAGAAAGGATAAAAGGAAATTGAAAAAGGCATTTGTGACAATCTTCAGGTCATTAAATGAGAAGAACGGTTTGAGTTTCAATCTTTTATGATTTGTTTTGTCATTTTTAGATATTAGCAGCATCCATTTCCTCCCTTCCTCCTTTGTGTATGTGTATGATTTTAAACTTGAGGTTTTGGTGTTTTTGTTTTTGCTGCTGAATCGTAAAGCACTTTGTGCTGCGTTGTGTGCGTGAAATGTGCTATTTAAATAAAGTTTATTCTTTCATTCACATATCGGCCGGGCTATAACTAATCTTACCAGCCTAAACGGCTGTATCTAGTAAAGTAAGCTATTACATTAAATTACATTATTAGGTCTAGTAAGGTACTACATTTTCAAAAAAAAAAGCAGTGTGTTAAATGATGTTGAATTGGCAGATATAGAGAGCATGAAAACAACAGTTTGACAAAGAAAACCCACTCACAGCTTTTTTTCCGGTCTACCAAGAGCATTGCATGGTCTTTAGCAGTCGATGGAGTTTGCTCAGTCATCTCCCTGAGCTCTGAAAGACACTGATAATGGACTTACGTTTTTTTTTTAACAGATAATTAAATTGATTTGATCATCCACCTTGCATGAAGACTGACAGGTAACTGAACACTGAAGATGATGATGATACATTTTATTCCAGTTGCCACCGTAGCTAACCGAAAAAGGAATAGGCTGAAGCCAAGGCTTATTTTTGCCTATATCCTATAGTACCCCATAGAATCCCCCAGAAATCCAACAAAATGAAACTAGATACTTGGTGAGCTGTGTGCATTCCTAACTCATCCCTAAACTCCAACCCGGGCTGGGGGAATATGCACACTCGCTCTCAGTCTCTCTGATGTTTTATGAGCATCATGAATCTTATCAGTATCTCATTGAGTCGCACGCTCTCCGTCTCCAGTTGAGTGTCACAAATCAATCCTGTCTTCTTTATCATCATGACTCATTGCTAGCCTCCCTCCCTCCCTCTCCATTGACACAGACATTTAGATGCTCCACTCTTTCACTCGTCCATCCATCCATCACTTCCCTTTCTGTAGATGGGGGGAAGGGTGGGAGTATATGAGTGCCATTCTTCAGCTCTGTGTGGAAATGATTATTCATCATTACTATTGACGTTCTCATCATGGCAGCTGTCATCAGGAGTGGAGGGGCAGCTTTTGGAGTTCCCTCAGTCAAACTCCCTTGAGCAGCTGCTGTCCATGTTGATATTTCACTGACACACACTCCTGCTACTTCAGAGTACTTTTCTGCCATATGACTCTGACAAAATTAAAATGCAAAAACACAAAACTCTACAGTAAAAAAAAACAACTAGTGACACTAATACTGTTTGTGAATAACACTTAAGTTTTCTAAAATAATTACAACAGAATAGAACTATTTGATTAGTTGATGGGAGACCATCTATTGAGGACCATTTGTGTTCACAAGAGATATTGTATACATAGAACATTAATAACAACCTATAGCCAAACTGTGTTTCATTCCAACAAAAATCAAATGGAAAACAAGCATGTTTGTCTTAAAATAAATGAACAAATTATTGAAAGAGTTAACACCACTAAATTGCTCGGGGTCTACATCGATGAATGTTTAAATTTCAAATATTGATCACCTAACAAAAAAGTTATCTAAATATGTTGGACTATTTTTATAAATCAAGACATTTTCTCCCACACTCTCACAGCACTTCTCATCTTATACAAAACTTTGTTTGAGCCTCATTTAAACTATTGTAATGTCATATGGTGTAACACTTTTCCCAGCCACTTGAAAACACTGCAGACTTTACAGAAACAAATCATACGGGCATTAACTTTGTCTGAGCCCAATACCCCCACTCGTCCTCTGTTTTGTCACATTGGTTTACTAAGGCTTATCGAATATGTCTTTTATAATGCCTGCATGATATTCCAGGTCATTCATTTAAACTACCGATTGAGGGAGCTTGTTCCAATCTGTCGTCCCACAGCACACTTATGACAAACACTGGCAAAAAAACGAAGGCTAAAGTGTACGATCCTGAGTGTAGTTTGTAGGGGACCGCAGATCTGGAACGAGCTTGAGGAAAATTTGAAATTGTCGCATTGTGTCTCCATCTTCAAGAAAAGTCTGAAGGAAAAATTGCTCGTAACAAACTGTAATTTAAAGCTTCTCCAATATAATTGGCTGATGCAGACATACACAACTCCTGTTAAATTGAATAATACAACAGTAATAAAAAAACAACTTTGTTTTAAATGCAATGAGGTCAAAGGAACATTCATGTGTCTGGGAGTGTGACAAAACACGGGGGGGACGGGGCGGGGGGGTTAATTAATTAATAAAAACATTGTTAAAAAAAAGCTTACATTACTAGAATAAAAGAAAATCTGTCTATAAATAACAACATTTATACAAAAAAGAAATATATTAAAGATAATACCGAGAGTTGCTAATTTTGAAACTTCACCTTGTCCCTGTCACGAACCCATCCCCTTGAGCATGTTTTCCCTGTATGTCTGGTTTGTTTTTGTGTTGTGTGTTCCTGAACGTACCCTGTTCCAGTTGCCAGGCAAGGAGTGCAAGGCGGGAATTCCAGGATCACCTGAACCTGCCCTCACCTAGCCTGGGAAAACCCTGACGAACTTCCGGTAAATTTGAGATTTGCTCTGCAAGTCAGTCTGGCCAAGAGCCCATTCAAGCCCATTTCCAATTTTTCCAAATCGAGGCACCAATCCCAACCGTTGAGGCGGGCTTTACACGGTGACGATAGCGCAGCGACGGCAAGCAGCTTTTTGTTTACATTCAACATGACGGCCACCGAAGCGCAGCAACCCGTTGATGCCGCTGTCGCTGCTACGTCACCTGGATCGTTGGTCTGATTGGTTGAAGGTCTATCCAATTGCATCCAGAGGCATTGAGCGGCGTCCGTTGGTGATGCCCCTTTGGAAATGGGCTGTGAATGAACATTCCCCAGACCCACTCTCAGTTACAACTGAGAAGGGTCTGGTGTCAACCAGGCTAGCTTTCACCAGTTCCTCATCAGCAATCTACACACCTGGTCCTGATCATCATCACTATCTACACTATCACTACTAAGCTGTGATCTGACATCCAGTCCCTGCCGGATCGTTAGCCAAACTCGTATGTTGTGCTTGCGTGTCAACCTAAATTGTTTGCTAGTCAGTCTCTGTTGCGTTGTTGTTTTTGCGTGTTTGCTTAACTGGTTCCTGTTCCTCTGTCTGCAGTACCTTCACCCTGGAATTCCCTCCACCCCTTCCTGGCAACCAGAACCATTTACTACATCGTTCCATCAAGACTTCTGTCCACCAGTACTCACCTTCCAACCCGTTTGTCACCACCATCAACATTCCATCACCCGGAATCACCTGTCTACACGTCTGGCACTACTTTTTTGTCTTCAATAAATACTCACCTTTTTCACCACCTGCCTTGTCCTGGTCTGCGTTTGGGTTCAGTAACTGAGTCTCTGACAGTCCATTGTTTATGAACATAGCTGCATATTCCGGCAGGGCTTTTCTCCTTTCAATGCGCTCCCTCTCTATGTAATGCCATTTAATTCAATATTACATACATGAATGAATAAATAAATATATGCATAATTAAATAAATATGACTATAAAATTAAATAAATATGGCTATGAAACAAATCATGAAATAAGTAAATGGGGCAATAAATATATAATTGAGTCAACATATTTCAATAACTAAATACAGTACATTTTCATACATCTTTATATTTCCGTTTCTTATATTTAAATGAATGAGGCATGGTTACCTCACAGATTCAGACCAGACCAAAACAACTAGCTGGTACACAGTGAGAAAAAAAGACAATTTCCTAGCAGAAGATTACCAGTACCTTTTACGTTAAGGTTACGGACATTTCCGTTAACCCAAGAAATCTAAATACGGAAGAACACCTGTGAAAAGTCAGGGTCGGGGGGCGATCATGTAAGGCTTGTATCATGGTGGTGTTGTTACTTAGAATTCCTCATGGGGGCGACAGAAACTATGCGCTATAGCTTTAACACAGTATATTATTACGTATATCCACAGATATTTCTAAAAGTGTAGTGTGTCATCGCCAGAACAAATAAAAAACATGAGCTTGGCAGATTTGTCTGGTTCCCAGGCTAACCAGCTAGCAGTGTTGGGGAGTAACTAGTTACATGTAACGGCGTTACGTAATTTAATTACAAAATAAAGGTAACTGTAATCCGTTTCAGTTACTGGGAGAAAATGTGTAATTAAATTACAGTTAGGTATGAAATTGTTCATGAAAATGTTCATGATTACATTGGGAGTTACATCTGAATATTTTCTGTAAAAAGCTAGGCTATATGTTGAATAATATAATATAATAATATTTTGTTGCTTTGCATGTTTTTTATGTGCACAATGTCTTCATTTGCCATTTTCAGTCAAAGCCGTTTAGTACAGTTTGATGATTTTCTTATGCTTTCGATTGGGTCTCCTGTTTGAATTTGCAGTGCCGCCCGTCTGACAGTTAAATTGCCTCTCAAGCTGTCTGAAGGCGCTGACACACCAAGCCGATAATCAGCCGTTGGACAGTCTGGCGAGGTCAGTGACTCGAGTCTGTTCGGTGTGTTCCGTGCCGTCGTCCGTCCAAGGGGCTGTCGGCCTTCATTTTGGCCCATTTGACATGTATATGTATACATGTTGTATGCATGTATGTATAATATCTCTGTGCCCGAGTAGCAGTGCTTCGGCTGTAGCCTACTTCCACCCAATATAGTCCCAAGTCAATATCTGCCTAGGAAATCGTCTAGTCTTAATCTGCATTGCTATTTTTACTAGTTGTGAATACGCAGGCCACAAGAAGTAATTAGGTTTCGTTGTTGTTGGGTCACTTTTACTCACGACATGCTAACGGCAACAAAGGATTCCATTCATTATGCTAAGCTAAGATAGCGGCACCGCCGCCGGACTAAGACAATGCATGCACTGAGACAAAAATGCGTTTGCCCGTCTATATAAATATACAGTAGAGGAGACGGTGAATAAACCTATTTCAACAAATGGTGGCGTATTCCTTTAAAATGTTTTCAGAAACACGTTTTGGTGAACTATTTTAGTACAATATGAGATTGTATTCTGAACAAACCGCCATGACAGTCTGTCTTTGAATTTCCGGAGAAACCAGACCCACGTGATGCATTTGTCCAATCAGCTGCTGGTTTTCATTTTTGGGCGACAATACAGATTAGCGCCGCCTGCTGTTATGGAGCCGTATTACGTCTCGTCGCATCGGTGTGTTCCGAGGCACTTTTTTGACCAACTCGGGGAGACTGATCAGTCCAACTGCCTTTTCTGCTGAGGGTCGGCCGTCTGGTCAGTGTGTCTGCAGCTTGAGAGTTGCCACTATGGCTACGGATAAAAAAAACACTCCAGTGCAGCTAGTTATCGATTTTGCTAGCGCTTCTGCTGGCCACAAGTCCACTGTGACCCGGGCAATGGGGTTTGCGCTGGCTGAATTTGAGTTGCTACAGCAGTGAACTAAAGGTCCGTCTCCGGAGCTGGCATCCACTCTCTTCTCGACGAAGTAAGTTGTCTCAGCAGCGGAATGTGCACGGCTGTGCCTAGCTATTTGCCTTGGCCTGAATCAAAACCGAAAAAAAGTGAATATAAAAAATAAAAATAGAAAGAGCTGTGAAATGAATGCAGTATTATAAAAATAAAAGTCCCCTGAAATAAATAAATGTGGAATTGTAAAATAAAAGTCCCTTTAAATAAATAAAAGTAGTCCTTTGAAAAACATAATTTTACCTTTTTATTTATTGAACTATGCTGACTCGTTTATATTTACATTTATTTATATATTTATTGGTTCATTTATTTATTTCAGGATTTATTTCATAGCCATTTTCATTTATTTATTTAATATGGATCTAAATGGCTTTCCATACCTCTCAGCTCCAACTTTTCTCTTTCTCTTCCTCTGTCTTTGTGCTGCGCCGTACATGTTTTTCAGAGTTTACAGTAGCTAGACTTTCTCTCCACTACACTGCTGTCTCTTATTTCTAAAGCTATTTATTCATCCGACTTGCACGGAGTGCGAGGGCCCATTCATCGCTGCTTGCAGCTTTAATTTATATATTGTTACTCATTTGCCTGAGCCACGTTTGCCCAGTTTTCATCTTACTCATTAAGGGACTTTTGCAAGTCAAGCTGCCTCACAGCTTCCAAATGTAAACGGTGTGCACCCAGGATGACATTGTCATGTCCCGCAGCAGCTTTATAATTGGAGGTTCTCTGCTCTGATCTCAGACTGTATACCAGCGAAGCCTCTGCAGTGCTTTTCTGACTTGCTGCCAAAGATGCCCAAGTCTTTCAGCGATGACAGCAGGCATTCCGAAAGCCCCAAGAGATTGTATTTCAGTCACAGTATATTGTTGGAATATACTGTATGAGCATAACAACAGTCCCCTTTTAACTGTAAGGCAGCCAGAGGGCTGCTAGCCAGACGCAATTTTCAGTATTTCAGTTGGAGCTGGAAAATCAAAGTGTCTGGTGAATGACAGTCTGTTAAATACACCACTAACATGTGTCTAATTAGGTGTTTCCAATCATTTGACTCTTGAGACTTGACACGTACATCTCACCTGTGTCTGGTTTATAAATCATGATTTGTTTTTCTGTGTCTGGCTGAGAACAAAAACTCTTTCTTCTGTGAAAAAATGAAAATGAGTGCACTTACATAATATAATAGAAATAGAAATAATGTACTTGTCATAAAAGCCTATACCAAGTAAAAGCCTGCTTCTCTCTGCCACAAAACTTATATATATAAATATATATATATATATATGCACTAACCAGTTAGCTGTGGGAAACCATTAGCCTAAGCATTACTTCAGGCACAACAGGGAGAACTATAGTTAATGGCAAAACTGCAAAAAACATGGGAGCTTTATAACAAAATATCTGCAGGTTTCCGAAATTTAAACAATTAAAAATGATTATTGTTACAGAAATTATTAATGGGATAATTTATAGTATTGAACATTAAAGCATGTAAACATGTTCTAATAGAAACCCAAAATACAAGCATGACCCTGAAAATGAGCATATGTCATCAGAAATTTAATTCCTTTGATTTTAGTTTAATTTAAAACTAAAGAGAATTTGGTCCGGTTTTTGTCAGTTGCCGCCATCTTTGTTGTGTACAGTTACCATGGATACCACAGATAGTCTAGCTAGCTGTCTGGATTTACCCTGCAGAGATCTGAGGAGCAGTTAACCATAGTCTCTCATAAATCCACTGGAGGTTAGAATACCAACACAAAGGAAGCCCAAGGCAATGGATATCCAGCCTAAATAAGTGAATTCCAGCAGAATTTCTGTTGGCAACGGAACAATCCTGGAAGTGGAACATCAGGTATATAGACTAGTGGGAAAGGCACTTTTAAGTTGTTCACACACAGTGTCCATGTCACTGTGCTCTGACTGTTGACAGTCATATAGGGAGACCCTCGACAAACTGAAACTGTGACTAGAAGGGGCCAAATGCCTCAAATGTAACGAGTTGTGAGTACCATTTATTTTTTGAGGTAGCTCTTAACGGAAAGGTGAAGTCTAGTCGGTAATGAGTCTGAATCAACAGAGGTAGATTTTCAGAATAAAGCCCGACATACTGCGCGTGGCTCACAAAATTTGGATTGTGCAACAAGGCAGGCCTGCTGAGTTCTTTTCGGGTGGGGTGACCAGATTTCCCGGAACTAAAACGGGGACACTTTGCGCGTGACCGTAGTGCTCGTGCATGGACACGTTTTTTGTATGTGCCAGCCCAGGTCTGACATAGTCACAGACAGATTAGACACAACTTTGCCAACAGCACACAAAGGCCTACTGCTCACAACATAATGGGGTATCTCAGTTAATATTAATGAATTTTCTTGGTATGAAGCCTACATTGAGTGAGTTTTAATGGGGGACCAACTTTATTTTTCAGAATTAAAGCATTCTTTTGGAAAATGCACCCACTGAACTTGTGAAAAACTTTGTGAAAAGGTATTTTCCATTGCATGGCACTAAACAAATTATTTGGAACTGCTGTCACAGGCTTGAACTAAAGTTATGGTAACGCTTTACGGTAAGGATACATGAATTATAAATTCATGATTTGTGCATTACTTCATTCCTTTATATCTTATGAATCATCAGGAATTGACATGAGTTCATAGACTCTCATTCATGACCTCATGTATGAACAACACATCAGCTAAAGCATTAGGTAAGGTGGGTAGGCTACATCTTTATGCACAAGTTGTGTTCAAATCAGAATTTGCGCAGGGATGACCACATTTTTTTGCAGAAAAATAAATAATCATGATCATGCTTAATAAATCATAATTCATAATGATGTGCCCACGTACCTAATGCTTTAGTTGTGTTGTTCATGTATGAGGTCACGAATGACAGACTATGAACACGTCAATTCTTGATGATTCATGGGATATTAAGGAATGCAGTAATACATAAATCATTAATTACATAATCCATAATAATACATACATCAATTAATTCATGCATGAATTCATGATAATTCATGTACCCTTACTGTAAAGTGTTACCAGTGTTATTCTAACCAACAACACACACACAAATGTAATCTCATTTGATAGAGCAGATAGCTTCCCTATTGGAAACATTCATTCCGTATATTTGTTAGAGGTGTGAATTTGCTCAAGAATCAATTTGTTGGCTGAAAGCCTACTGTGAAATTGCACACAGGTGTCAGCAAAATTGGCCCATGTGACGAGTAGCGCCTTTAAGGTGGGAATGGTCATGCGGTTCCTCTCGTCAGTCCATGTGTTGTTCATGAGCGGAAAGATCCGCTCAACGGGAACATTTTTGCCCGGTAGACACATAGCGAACTGCTAAAGGAGACCTACATTTTTGAACGGAATCTCCCTGCTTTTGAGATGCGCGAACATTTCCACCCAGCGCTCGTAACGCCGGCTGCACATATTATGCAGACGCAGACCGCTACGATTGACTGACACACACACACACACATTATTAAAATCATACGCTGGACGCTTTATTAGTCTTTCTACATGGGTTTAGTTAATGTTCGGGCTATAATAAGACCACGTTGGCTATGTAATCACTGACAACTGGGACAATTTCATAGTGGTTGGTGTAAACTGGGATATTTTAGGGTCCCAACAGGCTTTCGTCAGGACTCGGGACACGCAACTCAAAATCAATACTGTCCTGGTTAAACCGGGATGTCTGGTCACCCTATTTTCATGAATGATTGTAAAGATTTACAAAGATATGTCAACGGCATTTACTCTCTCACTTGGAAGTTTTGGGACCGAATGGTAGGATTGCTGTAGGCGAAATACACACATCGATACACTAGTAACAGCAAATGAGGTTTAACCATGTATCCAGCTAATTTCAATAGCTCACGTTACTGTATTGTGTGAACAGTTAACTTAATTTAATATTTTATGTGGCGTTTTCTTTTGCGGGGTGCAAATGTTCCACCAAAACAATTTCTGTCCCGAGACTATTTTGCGGACTATTTTCCATCGCTGCGTCCGGAGCTTAGCGCCGCCCAAGACGATTGTGATTGGTTTAAAGAAATTTAAACAACCCAACTTCTATCCTAGAATGTATGAGTGGTGTAGCCAGACCACACAGCTCTGTGGAGATAGGTCTGGCAATGTGAGACTAGTAATGAGCTGAACCTGCTATAAATCCACAGCAGTGCCAGTGACTCCCTCTCCACTTGAGCATATCATTGCTCAGTTCCCAGCAGGCTGTGGGGCAGCAGAGTGTTATTTCGTTATGGAATTGTGTGAGGGCTGCTCATGTGTCAGCTGGTTTTGGCTTGTGGTCTGCATTGGCAAGTGCCCACTTTTCACTTAGCATCTGACCACCTTCCTGGAGTCACACCAACACTGCTTTGAGTGGTTATTCATGCTGTGTCCTCTCCCCCCACATGCACAGCAATATCATCTTCATGATTATTTACACCACCCGAGTGCATCTAGCAGCTGAGACAGGCATCTGTAGAGGTACTCTGGTCCTGAGTCCATGCCAAAATGGCAATTTGTTGAGGCAGCAGTGCCTGCAGGGGAGAGTGACGTACTGAGCTTCTTGTTTTCTTCCTCTGCTGGAGGTATCTGCCAGAATCCAGAGTGGGAATCAGCATTTGTAATTCATTTAGGTGCATTCAACTTTGCCAACAACTGGTCCTCTGATGCCAACAATCTCTTTACCTGTAGTACCTCATTAGCTCTGAGAGGTCAGGCACAATCCTAACTGTTCCTCATGGATATTTGGTGCCATTTTCAGTGAGCACATCTATATGACAGTGGAGTTTGTTTGTTTTTCCACAACTATCTACTAGTTAAGAGTTAAGTTGGTTATTTAACAAATTTACTTTCACCGTGACAAGAAGACTGTGATGCAACACAGTCACTGTGCCAAGTTATTGTTCACAATCTTGTGTTTTTTCAACCGGATGTGACGATTTGTTGACGAGATGTTGGTGCTGGGTAGAATGACGCGTCCAAGCCAGTGTTGTTTATGGTTGTAACGGTGCTGCGCTAAGCTAAAAGCTAAAGCTAAAGAGGGAAAGTTCCAGGTACTGCCGCCATTCATCTGCCTGTACAGCGGAGCAAACATTCCCTTAAGTTACCAGCTGACACTAGCGGTAGATAGCTAGCTTGGTTAGTCGAACGCTAAATAAAGCATTTCTAGGCAACCAAAATGTCCCAATTAACTTTGATGAAGTGAAAACACACAGTGAGAGGGTCAAAAGTTCAAGATTAAAACACCCCCTGATGGAAGTTTGATAGGATGCAAGTTTGCACTTCTGGATTCGCATCACTTTTCAAGCGGGAAGTTTTGTCCATTATTATTATACAGTCTATGGTTGTTCACCAAGAAATAGTTTCAGTAATGTATGCAACTCCCCCCCAACACTACAATGAATTTCTGTTTGTGTACATAATAAACAAATTACAGACATGTTCATTAGTGAACTTTAAGCTTGGGACAAAGCTGAAGAATTGCTGAAACATAGACTGGAAACTGGAACCACACATAAAGAGTGTTTCCACCAATTTGCACAGCTTTTTTGGTCCACTAGACTAGACAATCAGGAAGGAGCATGAATCTTACAGTAACTAAATACAACACACTGAACCACTGGTCAGTAACTACAGGAGGTCTGGAGGTAGACAACCGCAAAGAGGCGAGAACGGTCACGTGTTCTCATACCAACACAAACATGGGCTGCAACCAGCAGATTGCACTGTTTATATGCAGTGACATTTGTGCTGAAAAGGCCCCCAAAGTAGGGCTAAAACAATTCTTCGAGTAACTAACGTATACCGCAGGATGCTGGACCCGGATGATCATTACTGTCGCCCCAAGGACTGACACTGCTGTTGACACATGCCGTGAAGACTGACGGGGCGGATTACAAAGTGAAGGAAGAGAGCGAAAATAGTGAGGGGGTAAGAGAAGAGACAGGTGGAGAAAATGACGGAAGGTTTGGGATCATTTAATGCTGCAAAAAAAATCTGGATAGTGTGCCACGGAGCGGACAAGTTACACAAGGTAACATTAACGTCAGCATGCAGCAGTCTCTCGTCCAGCGTTTTACACAACTACAGCTGTCGGTAAACTTAGCTGCTGGCGGAGACAAACCAGCCCCTCTCTCTTAACCAGCGCCTCCTGCACAGGGCTACTTAATATGCATGTGAATGACATCATCGGACCACATTTAGGCCACCAAAAATGTACTTGCGACCAGTGCTAAAAAATATTCTATTATTCTATCTATTCCTGTTATTGTATGCAATTTAAGCAATACAATTTTAGCTTTTTCTAAAAATTAAACCTTTCTTTTATATATTTATTATTGCTATTTGCTATAAAGCAAAAGCATTTCTTATCCGATTCCTCGATTAAGGAATAATCTGTAGAATACTCGATTACTAAACTAATGCATAGCTGCAGCCCTACCGAGACCCATAATGCACCAATAAAGTGGATGCCAACTGCAGTAAAACAAGAAGAGGAAGAGTTGAGAGCCTTGTGCAGACAATCCAGACTCTGAATGTAGCACCTTTAGACTGGCAGCAACAGTTCAGAATCTGTACATACTGTATCTCTCACAATATGATTTTATCTGCCGACTGCCTACACCAACCGACCCAGTATGGAACAGACTTTCACACGCAGAAACTCGAGTGACGATAATTACCTCTTCTGAAGAGTCCATCATGTTTTTTTAATCCTCCGTGTCCTCCTTGAGCTCCTAGCAACTGCGTGGAGGAAGGGTGGGGGCACGTGCGTGATCACGGAATGCTTGTATCATGTGGACGCGCCGACAGTTTTGTTGTCATTACTTAGAATTCCTCATGGGGGCGACAGAAACTACACACTATAGGTTTAATGATTATTTTAAGAGGATGGAGGGGGGGGGGGTGTTCATATTGTGTGTTGTATGTTTTGTATGCTGTTTAAAAAAAAGAAATGTTAATCACAAAAAAGGAAATAAATTAATTTCCCTGAATGTTGAACCATTCCTCTAAACATTTATTTTCACCAGAGAACTTTCCTCGAGAATAACATCCAAACACTGATGATGAATACAACCTTCCCAACAACTCTTAGCGGTTGACTGTATTTTGTTGTGGCCAGTCTCTCCGTGGTGGATAAAGGCTTTAGAGCAAAGCAGCTCTCTGTGTTCAAGGACGGACACTGGCCCGACATCAGTGAAAAGCAGCAGCAGCACAAACGGAGGCAGATGAAGGTGCTCACAGTTAAAAGCAAGGCAGCATATGAAGAGAGATACAAAAACATGAGAGTCACACAGAAAAGAGGAAAGCAGAGGAATAAGAGAAATAAAAGGTAGTCAAAGAAAGAGAAAGTGTGGAAGAAAGAGGGAAGACATGGTGGAGAATCTGATGAAGGCCAAGGAGAGAAGTAGAAGTGTCATGATATACCGGAATTGACGATAACCGTGATATTTAAAAATGAAACATCGATATCATGTTAATAACACACTTAAGATAGCGTGTAAATAATCCAGCAGCTCTTAAATCATTTCCCTTTCTTTTCGTTCTCGCTTTGTCTTTCTCTCTCTCTCAACGCCCCACACATCGGATTTTTTTGTTCATCAGTTCATCTGGTTGCCTTTTCACTATTTTTAGAACAGCTCCGGAACACTGCGGTCTAGAGAATTACTCTAAATTGCCTCAGATTTGTTACCTTTGTAGTTTTCCAACAAGGGCTCTGCTGTATCCCTTTTAGAAGCATCAAAATCCAGCATGCAACAGTAGTGTATTTTTAAGAGACTTTATAAAACGTATAGACCACCATCACCAAAGATCAGGGGCTCAAAAGTCCTAAAGGCTGATCTGTATACACAGGGACCAGAACACAAAATTGCAAAGAAAATAATCTGTAGGTTTGATCACACCCTAAAGAAAAAGAGTGGGCAGATGGATCACATTCCATTCCCTACTTGAAAGCTTGATTGAACAGGCCGGCCTCATGGTGGAAAACCTCTAAAATAGAGCCAGGACCCTCTCATCCCCGTGAGATAAAGACGAAGATGAGTAGGAGGAAAAGGAAGAAGAACAACCTTTAATCCTTAAAGCCTTTTGTGTGAAGAAGAAAGACCCATCTCTGGGGGAGTGGCGTCCTGAGTGGTGGGCCAAGTCGCTTGTGCATTGGAGAAAATAATAATACTCCCCACGAAAAAGCACAGTAGCGATTCACCGCAGGGTCTGGAGCTTCCTCAGAAACATGCAAGAATGAAGTGGGCGAGGAAACTGGGGGATGTGGAATTCCATCGCTTCTGTGTAGAAAGATCCTGATGGATGAAGTTAACAGAGGCAGGCTGTGTAGGCTACAGACATCATCAGAGGACCGTGGGGGGGTTCAACTCCACAGACAGCTGCTCCGTTCTGGGCCCAGTTCCCTCGAAGCACCGCCAACCATCACACCAGTTTTCACTCAATAACCACCATTCAAAACTTTATATTTTCTCAAGGATCACATCCAGTTTGGGTTGTTGCAGGACGTTTCAGTCCTAGTGGACTGATTGAAGCATTGGATCCACTACAACTCAAATCAAGTTGCTGCCGAGCATTCCAGCCTCTTTTTTTTTTTTTTTCATTTCATCCTCAGCAGTCACACAGCATGTCCTTCAACACACAGCTATCATTTCTAAAGTCAGGTAATAACTACCAAGTGATACAAAAATGTGATCGAAGGCTCCTCTAATGAGTCAAAATATCAAAGAAGCATTTTTTTGTCCGTCCCTCGGAGATCAAGCTACGGAGGTCAAGCTAGCCGTCACTTGCATCTCCGTCGTCAAACCAGCCGCCGCTTAAGTCGGAAAAAGTCTCGGCGAGCATAGCAGACGTAGTGACATCGCTCGTGAAGCACTGTCTGGAAGATTATTTGAATGAAACGAGCCGGTTTGACCTGGGAAATGCAAGCTTGTTAGAAATACCAAGGTCCAAAAACTGAGCTTGCTAGGGGGGGGGTTCAGAAGCATGCACTCATCTGCTGCCTCTCCTCGCCTCCCATCTTCCCGTCTTAGCCCCACCCACAGATGATTCAAGCAGAGAAGCCGAGGAAGAGACCCGAGGAGAGAGGAAGAGAGGAAACAGGCATTTAACGAAGCAATTTCATGTAAGTATTTTGCTATTAAATGTATTTATCCTAATGTATTGAACGACATGACATAAATGACAAAAAATTTCACCCAATCAACATCCAAACAACTATGGAATTTTTTTTTTTATTTGACTTTAATATTTGAACCCAAAGAAGACGATCCACGAACATGGATCTTGTTTTGTGTTTGTGTAAAGTCATTTACAAATGTAAATAGTTTCACCACAACAAAAAGTCATGTACATGTAAAGTCATATTTACGTATTTGTGGTAAACCTCGCCAAAACAGAACAGCTGACATTCGTTCTGAATAGCGTTACCTGATGCTTAAATTTGTCATGCAAGTTTACAGTTGTCAGCATCTGGTGCATTGCTCAAAGGTCACCTCAGCAGTGCCAAGGAGGTGAACGCTCCTTACTTGGTCCGTACGGTGAATGAACTGGCGACCCTCCGGTTCCCAAGCCAAGTCCCTACAGACTGAGCTACTGCCGCCCCCAAAGACATAAGCTACGTTACATATGTTATCAAACTGTATGTAACACCAGTAAGTAAGATGACAATGATGAACTGGATCCTGAATCATTATTGTTTCTAATTATTAATACAGATTCTCCACATCCTGGTTAAAACCAGGCTGCTGTCCTTCTCCTTGTTGTCTCATGTTGTTGGGAAGCTGATGCTAGGCAGACTAGACGGTTACATGCCGCCACTCTGACATGCTTCTATTCCGACATGCCGCTATTCCAACATGCTGCTATTCCGACATGCTGCTCTTCCCTCACCCTAACCCCTAACCCTAACCCTAACCCTAATGGACACAAACATTGTCTGAGTGGTGGGACGTTTGAAAACAATGGAACAATTGAATGTCGGAGTAGGGGTATGTCAGAATGGATGGCGGAACCCAGACTAGACTCTTGTTTTAGCCTAGTAATTGGGCGGGGGAGCCATGGTATCAAAGTCCCGCCCATACACCCGCCTGACCAATCACGAGTCAATTACAGCTGTCAATCATGATGTTTCATCCTGTATTTGTTTTTTTAAAGATGATTTTTTTGGAGGGCATTTTAAGCCTTTATTTTATAGGAGAGCTGAAGTCATGAAAGGGGAGAGAGACAGGGGAATGACATGTAGCAAAGGGCTACAGGTCGGAGTCGAACCTGCGGCCGCAGCTTAGAGGAGTAAACCTCTATACATGGGCGTGCGCTCTACCAGGTGAGCTACCGATGTGCCCTCTGCCTGTTTTTATAGCAAGAAATATCTATAAAAAATAAAACGTATCAGAAAATGTAACACTTGGACAAACATCAGCTTGATAAGAACCATCTTTGGAAAAAAAATATATTTGACGTGTACTTACATTTTTTAGTTTGGCCCATGTCCCATCCGGTAACATGGAGGGGGCAGGGTTTATGACCTATACTGCAGCCAGCCTGCGGTACGAACGGGACTAATATCTGCAAAAAAATAAGAGGCAAGTCACAAATTTCACATGGCCCACAAACTGACAGGAAGGGATCCACAAATGTGCTAAACCACTTGTACAAATAGATCCACAAATGTGTAAATATGACTTACCATGTATTGGTTGTGATGAAACTATTTACATTTGTAAAGCCTATAATATTTTGATGTGAAATTAAAAAAGTGTTTACAGAGTAAGTTTATTAATGCGTATTTGCAATTGGCTCTGTCCTTTTGTGGATATGACTTTAAAAAACACAAATGAAAATACATGTTTGTAAAAACTTCCATAAACAACAGCTAAATAATATAAGGTCTTCATTCGGTCGTCTTGTAACCTTTCACTTTCACCCAGATTTTGGCAGACTTTTTAATATCACCACATTTTGACGTTACAAAGACGACTTTGTGCTGAGTGAGCCCCCTCAGCATACACCACACACCAACTGTGACTCTCCATTTCACTAGAGTGTGCAGTTGTGTTTAACTCCCGGTCCTGACTTTCCATTCCATTTAACCTGATCAGTTCATTAAGAAAATGAAGCATGGGCCCCTAATGAGGCCTTATTAATGAGGGAGATCAAATTGCCTCCATGAGCTCAGTGTTTAATTAGGAAGAGAGAGGGGGCAAGCTGAGAAATACAGAGCGAGAGAGAGCAGTAAGATAAACCTTCAAGAAGTGTTTGGTTCGCAGCGGAACCCAGCGTGATGCTCAAACACGTTTGGCTGAATCTCTTCGATGTTTCTAGCAATCTTGATGCGCACTGCTCCTTTCCCGGTCAACCTAGTAGGCGGTGCGCATTACAAAAGCTCTGCGAACAAGGTGTACTCTTCTGTGGAGCCTGATGCTAAATTGTGGGAGGTTATATAATAACATAATTCCCTCCGTTTCACAGCAGCATACGATATCGACATTCAGAGGTCATCAGCAATAGCTTTAAAGTTTCATGGTTGTGGTTTTCACTTGTGGATGCCTGGTAGCTCACCTGATTGAGCGTGCGCCCCACGTACAAAGGCTCAGTTCCTACGGCAGCGGCCGCAGGTTTGATTCCAACCTGGGGCCCTTTGCTGCATGTCATTCCCCCCTCTCTCTCCCCTTTCCTGTCTTAAAGTGATGGTTTGGAGTAATTTCACCCTAGGCTGCTTTACACCATGACCTTGAGCCAAACAACCCCCCATAAGCTCTTTTGCCTTGTTATAACGTTGGTTTTGAGTTAACGCTATCAGCTGGTTAGCTTAGTGCAGGCGCTAATGGATCCACGTTTGTATCTCGTAAATTACCCCCCTAATAATGCCCGGAATGATACCAAACTTCTACAGTAGTACGAATAGTTTCTGTACTTATAAAACGAGGCATTAGAAAGTTTGTAACTACACCAGAAGTTTATTTACATAACACTTGCCTGATGGATACTCCTCTTGGCTGCTACCGCGCCAGATCACACACAGGGCACAACATCTATTGCCGGAAAAGACTAATGGAGAAGAAGATCCAAAAGCGAGTGAACAGCAGAAGCAGCTACTGCAGCGTGAGGCGATAGGACAAGATGAATTTAATAATTTACGAGATACAAACGTGGATCCATTAGCGCCTGCATTAAGTTAACCAGCTGATAACTCAACCAAGAAAAAAGCTTATGGGGGGTTGTTTGGCTCGAGGTCAAGGTGCAAAGCAGCCTAAGGGTGAAATTACTCCGAACCATCACTTTAAGCTGTCCGGTCGAATGCCCAAAATAATAACACCAATTTTGGATCAAATTCCTGCTGAAAAATGTCTAGTTGTGTAGTTTCTGATTAAGGGGCCTTTATCTGTGATAATTTCTGCGCGCTTTTCTCAGCTCGAGAGAAGTTTTTCAAATACAAAAAGTCTATGGATTGAAAATTCAGTCGTAACCAACCTTTTACTGCAGTTCGAGGTGTCCTGGCAACAGTTTTACTAGTCTGGATCGACGACAGTTTATTTATCAGATAGTTATGGCGCCGCCGGAAGTCCCTCACCTGCTTTCTTGGTGTTTACGTTAAACTCCCGAATGTATTATAAGTTAAATTCCGGTTGCATCATGGAACAGCAACCAGAACCTATTAGCAACTGTTAGGTGCTAAAAATGGAAAGTTTTAAAGAAAAGTTGGATGGTGCAACAAGGCAGGCCTGCTTGGTTCATTCGGGGAATGATTGTAAAGATTAATGTATTGTAGTAAATGCCGTAAAATATGTTTACGGCATTTACTCTCTAACTTGGATGATTGTGATTATGAGCACAGTTTTTACAGACGCCTCTTTTACGGGTTCCGCCATCCATTCCGACATACCCCCACTCCAACATTGACGTCTAATTGTCGGCATTTCCATTGTTTTAAAACGTCCCACCACTCCGACAATTTTTGTTTCCATTGTCGGAGTGGTGGTACTTTACTTTTTTTAAAACGTCCCGCCATTCCGACATGGGTTAGGGTTAGGGTTAGATAGGTGGATGGCGGGTGGATTATTGATATTTAGCCGCGGGTGCCGATGACATTACAGCTCATCTGCGCTTCTCAGGATGTTGGAATTTGATACAGGAACCGCAGAGATAAATTGACTTGAAAAGTCAGACTGACTGTTGGAATGGCGGTACTAAAATGTGTCGGATTGGCAGTATGTCGGAATAGCGGCATGTCTGAATAGAAGCATGTCGGAGTGGTGGAACGTCGGACTGGCAGCATGTAACCCTCTTTTACATGGCCTAAGGGGAAAATCCTTTTTGGGCTGCAGGGGGATTTTTCATTGCAATATCGACTACGTCCAATTTAGCGCTCCACTAGTCTCGCTTTGCCAGACCCTTCCTCCAAAGCGCGCTGAAGGAGGGTCTGGCTACTCCACATAGCATTCGGGGATGGGAGGAAAACGTGCTCTGGTTTAATGGCATTTCTTTAAACCAATCAGAATCCGCACAGAGCCACTGCAAAATAGTCGTGCGAGTTCCTGCGGCACCAGAGCAATCCCGGAAGTGGAATGTCAAGGATATAGACTAGCACTCTACTAACTTGGGTGGGTGATTAAATGATGGTGTGCCTGCAGAGCACAGATGATGAGACTCCAGAGATCCAGAAACAGTGACCAAGAAGAGCAGACGGTGCTTTTTTGGGAGAGGGGGATAAAAGAGACAGACGCTCCAACAGAGTGTCTCAGACAGAGGGTGAATACAGGTGTAGCAGCCATGGGCAGTATGAAAAAAAAAACAATAAAGGATGTAAACATGTTCTGCTAGAAACAAAAATGCAAGTATATAAACAGTATACAATACTGTAGGTCACTTTTATTACATTTCCACCAGTTTAAGCACATGGCCAAACTAAAGCAGAGAACATTTAACAGTTCTGGTGAAGTGCTTAGTGAGTGTGCCCCAAGAATACAAACCATCCATCTGCATTATTACTACAGCTGTTTAGAGGATTCAGCTTGTTCCATTAGAGAAATCCACAAGAATAATGAACTCATGGGAGTGAGGCTTTTTCTGCTTGTACAGCGTAATCCATCTTTCTTTCTTTCTTTTTCGCTTCATGTTTTTTTCCAGCCAGTCGGTTTGATAAACAGCCTCTTATGCAAAAGCTGAGGAGAGGGAGGGAAAGAATGAAAAGGCAGGGCGAAACCACACACACTTGCATAGACCGAATGAGAGTTCTTATCTTTTCAACAAGAATAAGTCTGAAGGCTCATATTTCATTAAGTCCCTATTATGAGGCTCTGTTGTCGGCCCTGCAACCAGCTTTAATCTGTAAACCATTACCAGCGCCTAAAAATAACCGAGTTAACATGCACAGCTGCCGAGCCAACCGGCAAAATTTTAATAAATGTCATGTAAACACCGCAACAATCAAATTTAATGGCCCTGAACCACAGCAACGATGCTTTGCCCCACAGCATAGTTTGCATAAAGAAAATGACAAGCAAACCCAATAACAGAATATTTGTTTCTTTTACATATTTAATTCATAAGGTGGTGTTGTGTTTACAACACTTTACATTTGGCTTAATATCCGTTCAGTGAGTGAGCCAAAGAGGGAAAGAGGTAAGAATTAGGTGACAATGGGACAAAAAGGTACAGAAAAGAGGCCAGACCAAGCCCCCAGGAACACCATTGGACTGTGTGACGATATGGCCATAGTCAGAATTGCAGGTCACGTGATGGCCCCTGGCCCAGTTACTCTGAAAAGAGAGCTAAATCAGGAAATTGTCCTCATGCCATTCATGTGTGCAGGGAGTCAGCAAAGGATTCTTAACGCTGGGTTTCCACTGGCAGCAGGAATAACGGCAGAGCGAAGCGATTCCATTAATTCCCTATAAGAACAGCGTTATAAACGAAGTCCGCTGACGGCGGCGAAAGTGCCCGGATGTTAACCGCTCTCCCCGCTCTCCCAAAGTTGACTCCGGGTCAACTTTTGCAGAGCGGTAGCAAATGAGAGGGCAGACTCACAAACGCACATCCAATATATTCTCCCGTGTATACACATATGCGCTTATGCGCAACTTTCAAATTAGTGTGATACTTTATTTAGCCACTAAGTGTCAGTGATTGGCCCCCCCAACCACTCAGGACCAAGTACCGCATCTGGGGTGACAGAGTGTTAGAAAAGTTATGCTTACTTTTCTTTTAGTGTTAAACTATTTGCATGACGTCTGTGTGCAAATTATTTCTGTCCCTCATGAGATAATCATGAGACCGCTGACCTTGCGAGAGGCACGGAAAGCCCCTGAGGGGCAGAGCGCATGTGGAGGAGACGCCGCGCCTGACCAGAGATAATTAGACAGTATCTCCTTTGTAATATTCCTCCCTGATTGTTATAAAAAAAGACACTGCTGTGAACAGACAGGCAGTCATTTGTTCTGCGCTTGCTCTGATGTGCTGTAAATCTGACTCTACATGCTGCAAGTCAACAAACTTGGAGAGAACTCCAGTGATTTCTGTCCATTCTTTGATAAATAATTATCCTAATACAGAGCTTTCACCATTGCAGCCCCCTCCCTCTGGAACTCCCTACCCATACACATCCGTGACTGTACTGAACTGGACACATTCAAAACACTAATCAAAACACACCTCTTCACATTAGCTTTCCGCATACAATAGTCTTACATTTCTCACCTGATAGCTACTGTTTTTATTGTTTTTAATTGCTTCTAATATGCTTGTTTTATGTGTTGGTTTTATTGCTAATCTGTTTTTAATGTGCTATATGTGCTGGTTTTACTGTAAAGTGTTTTTGAGTACCATGTAAAGCACTATATAAATAAAATGGATTATTATTATTATGATTATTATTATATGCTCATCTCATTCGCTTTCACTTATTACTGTGCATTCAGTAATAATGCTTTACAAGGAACAGCGAGTGATTTATGGACTTTTTTCAGCTCTCAGGCTACATAGATGCTACTGCTCTACCCTCTGATTGGTGGAGATTATACAATATCTGCAGCCTGAGACTACGACCTGCACACACAACCCAGGGATGGAAAAATACTGCCAAATCCTCTGCATGTTTCTTTTGGTAAAAAAATAAAAATGAGTCAGTATAAAAAGACAAAAAGATAATCAGTCAAAGAAGAGGCAGTGAAAGACAGAAGCAAACACGTATATGTATCCGTCATAAAGTATCAGGTAAGGGGTGTTAGTGCATTAATAATACCGCAATTGACATGCATTTTGTAATTAGATGACTATTGATTTGGAAAGCCCATTACTAATTCCATAATATGTCATTTGTGAGATTTTATATTGAAACAGGAAAGAGGAAGAGATGAGGTTAAAGAAAAGGACTGTTTTTCTTCAGCATGAAAATTGAAAATAGAAAAGAAACATGCTTGTTATTTCTTTAGCTCGCTTTTCATTGACCTGTACGCTCTGGAACCACTGCTGTTATTTTTTCTTTGTGTGTGTGTGTGTGTGTGTGTGTGTGTGTGTGTGTGTGTGTGTGTGTGTGTGTGTGTGTGTGTGTGTGTGTGTGTGTGTGTGTGTGTGTGTATATGTGAATGTAAATAATCAACAACTGCTTGTGAAGGCCAAACAGCATGCAATGTTATTCTCAGGGGGAATCTAAGTGTTAAGTAGCAACACAATCCTGGATGATTGCATTCACCTTCCTCAGCATAACCCCACTCACACACACACACACAGGCTATTGCTAACCTCCCCTGACACTTACTGACACTGCGTCGCCCCCACTTCATCTCCAGCACAAAGGTATCTACACAACACCTTAAAATGCATCTTCAAAACTAATCCACTCCACACAAAGACATCACCTGTTTTTGTTCCCACTGGCCCTGGTGGCTGTCTGTGGCAGAGGCCACGGTTGGAAGGAGAGGAAGCAAACAGAAACAGAAAGTAACAGAAAGAAAGAGAAATCAAAAGATAAATCTAATACATTAAGTGCGCAGAGGTGATGGGTTGAGTCCTTCAGCAACAGAGCCATACCAGAGTGAAAGCCAATCGAGCATGGAGAAAAACGTGAATTTTCTCAGAGGGGAAGAAATGACAAAAAGAGGGCAAAAAAGACAAAAAACACAGAGCTAGAGAGCAACAACACGCAGGTTCATCCCCCTCTTGGCTTCCATCCGATGCTTTTAGAGAGCTCAACCTTCGCCTGGAGATGTCAAGCGGAAAATAACCCACCGATTATAAAACCCTGTCAGGGGCTGAGAGAAGACATGGGAAGACATGGAGTCACACCAGGGGTCTCATTTATAAACGTGGCGTACGCAGAAAACGGGGCTGAAAATGTGCGTACGCCACTTCCCATGCAAAGGTTGTGATTTATAAAAAAAAAAAACTTGACGGCAGAATGTGTGGTCCTCCACGCACACTCTGACCCATGCGTACGCACATTTTGGAGACAATGGGAATTGGCGATGCAGATGGTGAGGTGGTGAACTGAAGTCAGACTGCAGAAAGTAAATGTGGGAAGAGCGATTACTCGTAATACTTTCAAGTATTGATGCCTCACGCACATGTTTTTCACTCCATATCATCCACGTTACCATAAAGTGCTATTTGCGCTTGTACTGATACTTGTTCCATAAACACCTTGTAAAATCCAACTCAAATCTTTAATAAAAAATTGTTCTTAATGTTTAATCGGCACTGTCTCACCGTCACATTGTCTGCTACGGAGCACAGGACGAGGAGATGGCCTGACTGCATGGAATACAGGATGGCATCAAATACCCTAGCATTAGATAAGCTGCAAAACACAGTGTAGATAACCAAATATAGACTGTCTTTAAAACTGTGCATATACCATCAAATGTCAAAGTCTGGAAATACAGCCGTTCAGCTCTCGCGCAATCGTTACCCTTAATGTCCTCTTTATCAGTCCTAACTTTAATACTGCTTGTGACAAAACCTGCATGAAGAAAAGTGTGTTTGCCTATTACACTTTCGTCTTCAAATTGTATCTCGGGGTCGGGGATACCACTAGTTGATGCTGGGATTTTGGCAAGGTGTTAACAATCACGAATCAGAATCAGGAGGAAAAGAGGCTTCAGGGACTATGACGATGATTGGCTAATATGCTGATTTAAAGGGCCCATGGCATGAAAATGTCACTTTATGAGGTTTTTAAACATTAATATGAGTTCCCCCAGCCTGCCTATGGTCCCCCGGTGGCTAGAAATGGTCATAGGTGTAAACCGAGCCCTGGGTATCCTGCTCTGCCTTTGAGAAAATGAAAGCCCAGATGGGCCGATCTGGAATCTTCTCCTTATGAGGTCATAAGGAGCAAGGTTACCTCCCCTTTCTCTGCTTTGACTGCCCAGAGAATTTGGCCCACCCATGAGATAGAGAGAGACATCATGGCTTTCAAATGAGAAAAGTGGCAGTTGGTCAAGGCCACACCCCCACCCTCCACCTTGCCCCCCCTCTCTCCTCCTCAATAGCTACAGACACAGAAATGGCACATCCTAAGGAAAACTCATTGTGGGACTGGCTCTAGTGGCTGTAATTCTGCACCGCTGAATTTCGGGAAAGAGACTTCAGATACAGTATTAGGGGACCACTAAGGTCTATATAAAAGCATCCAAAGGGCACCATGTCATGGGACCTTTAAGCTGTCCGCCTGCGAGGCTCCGCAAGATGGCCGCCCTACCTACTGCTGTCTAAACCTGAGGAGATAGAGCTGAATCCCTCCGATGTTTCTAGCCATCTTGATGTGCTGCTCTTTTACTCATCAACTAGCACCGTGGTAGTATGCAAGAACTACCTGTCGACCTTAGGTAGATGCTAGAATGTAGTCACTGCGGTGGGCAGAGCGAGGCCAGATCCAGAATTACTCAATTCAATCAAGCCTCTAGTCCCCTTTCATTGTTTAGTTTTTTTTTTTACTTTGTATGTGGTAAAACTATGTTAAACTAAATATTATTCATACTTTAAAATGTGTCTGAACTGGGACTTTAAATAAAAATCAATCAACCGCAGAAATGTGTTGATTTAAACTTTACTCCTTACATTAGTGTGATACAGTGTTTACAATAATTTCCCACATACAGATTTATCAGTGTGCCAGGCTAGAAAGTTATTCTATAAAGGCCCTGGACACCCACACAGGTGTTTTCAGTTAATGTGTCTGAGTGGACCTCTTCCCAGGACTGTGTGGGTCAGGACAGATTGATATCTTCTGTTAGCTTTGTTGCACCAGGACAAATTACACTTTTATCATTCTTATTGTTCGATAAAATGTATTAATATATATATATAATAAATTAAAATAAATTCCCATCAAAGCTCCGGCCCACCTTTAACCTGAGCAGAGGTCTAATCAGCCAGAATGTCTGAAAAAAAACCTTGTGTGGGTGTTCAGAGGCTTTAAAGAGCCCCTATTATGCCTTTTGGGATTTTCCCGTCTCTTAGTATGTTGTATAATTTTTTGTGTATGTAATAAAGTACAAAAAAAACCACATTTCACTCCAAACGGAGCTTTTTTCTCCCACAGACTGCACTTTTTCTCAAACGGCTCGCCCCACATTCCTGTATGAAATTCCTCAATTAGTGATGTCACTGATTGAGAAAGCCAGCCCGATTTTTCATATCTGCTGCCCATAGGGGCTGCCTTAACAAGCACAGCCCGCCCAGTGGCATATTTGAATTTGGTTGATCACAATCAAACCAGAGTGGGCCAGCTGACCAATCAGAGCAGACTGGGCTTTTAGGAAGGCGGGCCAAGAGCTCTGACAGGTGAATGCACTGCATTTACACATCACTGGTCTTACCTCGTTCTAGAGAAGAGAGGGCTCTATCCATCACTACCACCCATCTCTGAGGCTTTTTCAGTTCAACTCCATTTCCATCTGAGCAGTGAAAGCTTAGGAACAGACCCCAGACACCGGAACAGATGGGTAGAGAATCTGTTTGAATCCTTCTGCACGTTAGGGTTTGTAATTCCAGGCAGATCCGGGAGAGCAGGCAGGCGGTCACCTCCACTGCTACTTTCTGCTTTCCTCTACCTCTTTCACCCTCCTTTTGACCTCTCCTTTTACCTTTTTTCCTCTTTCTTTCCACTTTTCTTCCACTCCCTTAGGCAGCACCTTCAGTCCATCAACACCTTCTCTTCACCAAGAGAGGGAATCGATAGCACTCAGGTCTGGGCGGTGGAGGAGGCATCGATTGCTCGGCCTCGCAGACTGCCCTTTTGCGGTCTGTTCAGTAGGCTGAATGGCAGGACGTTTCGGAGCTGTTTTCATGTCCAGGCGGACGTTTATCAAATTTTGTACCTCCAGAGATGCAGCGAGGAAACGTTACACACACTTTTTTCAATATTGAGTTTATCAGCAGGACCACCAGAGACACTGGCCTCACAGAAGCAGCAGTAATTCACACTGATAGAACTTATTTAAATAAATAAAACACTGGCAATGACAATTCCCCAGAATGCCATGCTGCCACTAATCACTGGATTGTTGTTCTAATTACTGAGATGTAGCTTCAGAATGAGAAGAAAAGAAATCACCAGGGATCATGAAAATCTGCAGAGCAGCCGGTTAATTTGGCTGTAATTTAAATGACCTGGGCAAATGACTACACTGGTGGGTTGGGTGAAGGCGATTTCGGATCTTACTCTTTAACAAAAAGGTCTATCTCTGCAGGGATCCTTTCCATAAGGTTGCCAGACACATAGAATAATAATCTGAGCCTGAACATTTGTCTTATATGTTACATTGCAGCCCGGGTACAGCGTTCTCGCTCAATACTGGACCAAAGATTTCAAAAGATTTCAAGATTTCAAATATTTTGGTTCACATTAGTCACTTAGACATCAATGCATGGGAAAATAGGGTACAAGTTGAAAGATATGGAAACACCTTTATTTATGTAAATGAGCACATTTAATAAGATCATGCTTAATTTCCATATTTACACATAAAAGTTCAGAAAATTTTGTTCAGCTGTCAATCAAATGGGTCCACTGGCCCGCCCACTATGAGGCTTACACTTTAAAGGATAAAGGATGTATCATTTCTGATACATCCACAAAGACAGGAACAAATTCTTGCTATCAACATTTAAAAATCTTTGCAATGACTGCAAAAAAAAGAATCACTGTTCCGTAACTAAAGTATAATCTAAATAAGGTTTCCATCGCTGAACACTCACTATTTGTCTGTATGTCAGGAAGCAGTATCTTCTGTTACTAACACAATTGCAATTCTTTTTTAAATTACAATTATAATACGAAAGCCATGCTTCTAAATAAGGTTGGGGGTAGGGCAGAAATCTGATTACTGACCTGCTGCATGTACACCCAGATTTACAATAAGCTGTTTACAACAGTGCATGTAAATGTGTTCTTCGATTACCTACCTAACACGAATAACACATTTTGGGGAGCCTTGTTTAGGTTTTCCTTTAAATAAAGTTTAAAACTTGCCTGAACGTCTGACTGTTTGTGTTTGTTGGCCTGTCATGCATCGTCGTGTTCCCAGCGGTTACTTTTATGGGTGTAATGTAATTATAATTGTTGAAATAAAAAGAAGAAATGGTTTGATGACCAAAATCACATCAAGTAATTTCTAAGTTGGAACAAACCTGCATTATCCTATAGAGTGATACTCCACCCATAGTCTTTGTAGTATCAAACACTCTCCCCCTGCAGACTTAAAAGACTGTTAAAAGTTGGTTCATTTATCCTTCACAGAGAACAGCTGTTCTCTTGGATTCCACAACATCCACGGAAATTATTCAAACCTCCTGCAGAATCATCCACTCATCTGCTGTCTTTCAGCATGCTCGGTATGTTGTATACTCAAACAGAGTTTTTGCCAAAATAAGACTAAACACAATGCTTCTGCTTGTAGCTCACACTGTGTCTGTATGAGCTGTTGGTCACCCTGTATCCCATCAACATCTGGTATTTCTCACACTTACAGCACTCAACATCTGGGTTATACCAGAGCTACATAACCACGGGTGGCTAAAGAAGGCTCTCTCCTATAGTGTCGCATTGCCAGACCTTCCTCCACAGCGCTTCAGAGAAGGGTCTGGCTAGTCTACACAGCATTCCTGGATAGGAGAAAAATGTGCTCTTGTTTATTGGCATTTCTTTAAACCAATCACAGTTGTCTTGGGCGGTGCTAATGCAATTACTGTGTCCCTGCAAAATAGCCTCGGGAAGGACCTTGTTTTGGTGGAACATGTGTATGTTCAAAAGTAGTTTGAACAGAAAACTCAGAATGGACAGATAGCATAGCTAGCTGTCTGGACTAACCTAGTCTATATCGACGACTTTCCACTTTAGGTTGCCGCCGGATATTCCGCCGGATGTCCCTCATTTTGGCCGGATGTCCATCACCATTTGCATTTATGAGGATTATGGTTAACTACTCTTCAGATCTCTGCAGCATAAATCCAGACAGCTAGCTAGACTATCTGTCTAATCTGAGTTTTCTGTTGCACGACTAAAACAACTTTTGAACGTACACACATTCCACCAAAACAAGATCGTTCTTGAGGCTATTTTGCAGAGGCACCGTCGATCCATACGGCGCTTAGCGCCACCCAAGACGATTGTGATTGGTTTAATAAAATACCAATAAACCAGAGCACGTTTTTCTCCCATCCCGGAATGCTGTGTGGACAAGCTAGACCTTCCTCCGCAGCGCTGTGGAGGAAGGTCTGACAAAGCAAGACTAGGATTTACCCTGCAGAGATCTGAGGCGCAGTTAACCACAGTCCTCATAAATCCACCGGAGTTTAGAACGCCAACACAAAGAAAGAGGAAGGTAACGGACACCCGGCCAAAATTTGGGACATCAATTTGGGACAGCATTCACGGAAATAAATTGTCGTCGATATAGACTAGCTCTCTCCTAACAGAGATATGAAGTCTCTTGAAGTTCTGCTTCTTGTGCTGTTATTTGCATAATGCTGGGTGCATGGCATGACCCTAGATTACCAAAGTCCCCAGGAGAATATTAAACCGTCTGGATGGCTGGATATCTGAAATTACTGATTTGCATAGGCAAATAAAATTACTATTCAATATTAATATCATCTGGAGAGGGTTTAAGTATTGGATTTGTTTCCTCTCCTGGTCCAAATTAACATGGGATTTTCATTTGCTCCTCAAACTCTTCCAAACTCTTGCAGCTTTAAATCTGAAGCTCAGTATTCATGTCATGTCAAATGTCATGAGTGTATGATTCATGAAATAAAGGGAAATGTTAGGATATGATGGGAAAAAACATATAAAAGATATACCAATGTGAATCTAGTGATAGTCCGTATCCCTAGACTTTGGTTGTTGGAATACAGCTCAGTATAGGTTTGTTTGAACACAAACCACGGGTCCAGCATGGAGCTTTGGTGACACCTAGTGTCTAGACAGGCGTAGGACACTTTATACCCACACTAACCCAAATACCCAAGGCCGGAATATGCTCCCATCATCTTTAATCCTTACATAATAATCAGCACTGTGGAACATCATTAATTCATCAAAGTGATTTCCATTGCAATTGCCTTTCAAAATAAAATTGAGTTTTCATTAATTTGGGATTTTGTTTTGCTCTTATTCAAATGAGGTGCTATATGATCCCGTCTAATCCGTTTTTTGCTAATACTAGCACACAGGTCCAAGTTCTAAAGGTGTATGCATGAAGAGACACAGCTTAGATTCCTACTTAAACTAAATTGAGGAGGATAAAAAGCCCTGCTCTGGGTAATAACCCAGAAATATTACTGAGTCTGGACAAATTAGACAGCCTCTCACTAAAAATACACACACACACACACACACACACACACACACACCCCTACATACATATAGAGAGGCACACACGTGCACAAACATTGAACACACTTGCTTCTGCTTTCTCAGCAGGACTTTGTCAAATGAGGTACAAAACTGCTGAGGAAATGGTGTGCTGTGTTTCAGGTCTTATCATGGCTCATACATTATATGTCGATGGAAGTCATAACCTTTCCTTCTCACATCTCCATAAAGTGTGATATCAGCACTGAGCAGCAACTTCTATTTCTGTTCTGAATCACTGAGGCACTTTGGTGCAGCTCTCTTTAAAACCTCTGCATTTACACTTTATTGACTGACTGTGAATATTAATTTCACACCCCTTTGAATGCTACTCTCCTTCCTCTTCTCAGCGGGCGACTCCGAGTTTATTCTGGAGACGGGAAGGGTTTTCTCAGTTACTGAAGGGCCTTGTGTTATTCTCAATACACAGCTTGTGCAACTATGTGCCACGTTTTTATTCACCATGAGACTGGACAATGTGGGGGGGGGGTAATCACAGAGGCCCCACAATACGATATTATCACGATACTTATGTCACGATATGATATTATTGCAACACAAACATAACATATTGCGATATTCTGCGATATATTGCATATATTTTTGAACTTCAAATTATGTCCCCAAAGGAAAACTTTGTCATAATTTGATTTATCTTAAAGGATATATTTTGTTTATTTCACTTCAATGAGTCCATCTAGTGGACTGAAAAAGCAATAGATTATATTATTCTAGTACCAAAAAGTTAGATTCTCAAGTGCAATTTGTCTATCTATAAATTGCAGGAACGTCTGTCTGTCTGTCTGTCTGTGTGTGTGTTATGCGCATATCTCTCGAACCGTTAGTCCAATGGATTTCAAGGTGTCTTGCTGCGGGCACAAGTAAGTGCAGTGCAAAGTTTGACGTTGTTTGGATTAGAAATGCAAAAGATTTCGTTAAATATATATCGGTAAAAGAAGCACACGTTGGCTTTTGCCCTAGCCGCTGGCCACTCCTCCTCTCCCACTGCTCACTGACTGAGCAAAGCGCAGGACCAGAGACAGAGAGGGTCGAAGAAAGCAGCAGAACTTTGGTAGCTAAAATGTGAACTACAACCTCATCGCGACTGTTGTGTGGAATAAATTTGGCAAAAAAAAGGAGCTTCAGATTATTCCTTCACAGCGCTGTGCAATGCGAGAAAATCTCAGAGCTGAACCGGGCAGACACAGCACTTTTCATAAGACTCACCCCGGGTTAATTAAGTATACTGCCAATTAATAACATTACCGTCGCCAAAATACCCCCGCGAATCAAATCCCCTACTTCACCGTTAACTGTCAAGCCACTAAACCTGTTATTTTAATTATGATTGTACTGTATATTCAATTATTGTTAAGGACACTCTCGAAAATGAGATGGTGCATCTCAAGGGGTTACTCCTAATAAAGAAATTTTCAACAAATTAACACCTCTGCTGAAATGTTAAATTCGTTAACGATCATACAACACGAGACAACACCGTCTCTCTCTCTCTCTTTTTTTTTTTTTTCACACACACACACACACACACACACACACACACAATCCGGTTCTGGTGGTTGATTAACGCAGATATGTGCTGTTTAGTAGTGATGGTCAAATGAAGCTTTGCGAACCGTATTTTCTGAGCTCTCTGTTCAACAAAGTGTTGAAAACACACTGAATTGCCATTCCTTTAACCTTTTTCTTTGAACAGAGAGAGCCATCTAGTGAGCTCAAAAAATAAAGACAGTGGTTCGCGAAGCTTCATTTGACCATACTGTTTGGCTCTCATAACGGGCCGGGTGGGTAGCGCACTGCCATCAGTCCATGAGGCTAATGTTTGATTACTCCACATTTTCTTTTTTTAAAGATACATTTTTGGGCTTTTCCACCTTTATTCGACAGGACAGCTAGGTGAGAAAGGGGAGAAAGAGGGGGAAGACATGCAGGAAATCCTCACAGGTCGGATTCGAATCCTGGACCACTGCGTCGAGGCATAAATATGTGCGCCTCCTCTACCCACTGAACCAACCCGGCCACATTACTCCACATTTTCATTGTGATATTTTGTGATTACATTCTGAATCTGCAACGTTCTCTGTCAGGTAAATCAGTAAGTTAGTATGGGTATACAGGGGAGTTGCATATGAAGTGGTCTGGGGTCCTTCTGTAATTTGCCTAGGTTCCCTAAATAAAAAAATTCAAGCTACCTGGTCCTCTAATTGCAAGGTGTTTGTTAAATGGAATGGCCCACCAGAGCAGGCGAGAGTTATGTGTATCAGAAGCATTGAGCAGCTTGACAAGTTTGGAGGTGCCTAGTTCAGGTTCCTATGGGTTGGTTCATGTAGCTTTTATATTGTTTTGTTTTGTTTTTCCATTGTTAAAGCTTTAGGTTTTTGTTATGTCTAATAATATGACTAGTCTTAATTTTTCCAATTGTACTGACAATGACCAGAGTGCGCCTGATTTTGAACAGTACATTGATCCAGAAAATAACTTTTATGTTAACATAAATAACTGCAGCTATTACACAGAGCAACAGTTCAATAATAATATTAAAATTGATTATGGCATATCTATCATTCATTTTAACAGAAGAAGTCTGTATTCAAACTTCCAGAAAATAAAGGAATATTTAGGACAGTTCAAGAAACCTTTTAATATTATAGCTATTTCAGAAACATGGATTAATGCCGTTAGGGGCGTGGATTTTGAGTTACAGGGATATGAATTTAAGTATGTGAATAGAGTAAACTGTTGTGGAGGAGGGGTGGCGCTCTTTATTGATAAAGGCCTAATTTACAAGGTTGTTGAAAAATGACCGTAGTCATGGATGACATAATGGAGTGTATTGCAATTGAATTATGTATGAAAAAAATGAAGAATGTCATAGTAAGTTGTGTATATAGGAAACCAGGATCCAATGTTGAAATATTCACAGAAATAATGGAAAAAATGTTTAATAAAGTAAAGCATAAAGTTAATTATATATGTGGGGATTTCAACATTGACCTACTAAATCCCAACAAACACAAATCGACGGAAGAGTTTATTGAAACGCTGTATAGTTTGAGTCTTTTTCCAACAATCACAAAACCAACCAGAATAACATGTAATGGTGCCACTCTGATAGATAAAATTTTTACAAATAATATGGAAATTAATTCTTTAAGTGGAATATTAATTAATGATATAAGTGACCATCTACCAATCTTTGTGGCTCATGACTGTAATTTTATTAGGAAAATTGAGTGTAATGAGACTATATTTAAGAGATTAAGGACTGAAGAAACTATTTCTGCATTTAGAATGGAGCTAATAAAGTATAATTGGAAGGAAGTAATGAAGGAAGCTGACCCTAACGAGGCATATGAACTATTCTTAGATATATTTATAACTTTATATAATAGAAAACGGTCCAATAAAACAATACTGTAATAAAAGGAAACATTCTGAAACACCCTGGATGTCTAAAGGAATTCAAAATGCCTGTAAAAAAAAAGAATACCCTTTATAGGAATTTCATAAAATATAGAACGAAAGAATCTGAGTTAAAATATAAGAAATATAAAAATAAATTAACTACCATAATGAGGATATGTAAGAAGGATTATTATAACAAATTACTAGATAAAAACAAAGATAATGTTAAAGGAACATGGAATACATTAAATGCAATTATTACTAAAGGACTTAATAAAATTAATTATCCGGAAAACTTTAACGAGAATGATAAGACGTGGTCAAATATGAATGAAGTGGTTGAAAGATTCAACAATTACTTTGTTAATGTGGTTCCTAATTTGGCCAAAGACATAAATTACACAGGGACGAATTATTTTGTGATGGATCATGTGGACAATAACCCATATTCATTGTTTTTGGGAACTGTAGAAGGCAGGGAAATTATAGAGATTGTAAATAAATGTAATAATAAAACTTCCAAAGATTGTGATGACATTGATATGTCTATATTAAAAAAAGTAATAGACGGGATTGTTGACCCACTATCATATATATATAATCTATCATTTAAAACAGGAGTATTTCCTGATAAGATGAAAGTAGCTAAAGTAATCCCATTGTATAAATCTAGTGACTCACATATTTTCAATAATTATAGACCAATATCTCTGCTTTCACAGTTCTCAAAAATACTTGAAAAACTATTTGTCAAAAGGCTAGATAACTTCATTGATAAAAACAATTTACTAATTGATAGTCAGTATGGATTCCGATCTGGTAGATCAACGTCTATGGCACTTATTGAGTTAGTTGAAAGATTATCAAATTGTATTGAAAATAAAAACAATGCAGTGGGGGTTTTCATAGATTTAAAAAAAGCTTTTGATACTGTTGATCACAAAATCATGTTAAAAAAATTGGAAAGGTATGGCATAAGAGGTGTGGCCTATAACTGGATAAAAAACTATATTGAAAACAGGAGTCAGTTTGTTCAAATGGGTACTCACCGGTCAACGAGTCTTAATATTTCCTGTGGAGTTCCACTGCGGTCAGTTTTGGGCCCCAAATTGTTTATCCTTTACTTAAATGATATCTGTAAATCATCACATGTACTAAAATTTACAATTTTTGCAGATGACACAAATATCTTTGGTTGTGGGGATAATTTGCAGCAGGTGGTCACTAATGAAATGAATAAATTAAAACTATGGTTTGATTCAAATAAGTTATCTTTAAACTTGAACAAAACTAAATTCATGATATTCGGAAATCGTACTATAAATAGAGATGTTACAATGGTAATTGATAATGAAATAATTGAAAGAGTCTACGAAAATAAATTTCTGGGTGTTGTTCTTTACCATAAACTCTGCTGGAAGCCACACATTAAATATTTGTGCACAAAAATGGCCAGGAGTATTGGTATATTGAGTAAAACTAGATACATCTTGAACAAAAAAACATTACGTACTCTGTACTGCACCCTTATTGTACCATATATGTTATATTGTGTGGAAGTGTGGGGAAATACTTACAAAAGCAACTTGAAAAAAATTTGTGCATTACAAAAAAGAGCAATTAGGATAATTAATCACATTGGGTATTATGAACACACTAATCATTTGTTCTTTAATTCACATTTGCTGAAATTTATGGACATTGTTACATTTAAAACTGCTCAATTTATGTTTAAAGTTAAAGAAAAAAATTTACCATTTAACATATGTGCAATGTTTAATGAAAGAAATATATATCATCTAAGAGGTCATTGTATGTTTAAGCAACCACTTGTGCGAACTATTGTTAAAAGCATGTGTGTTTCAGTTTGTGGGGTGACCTTATGGAATGGACTGAACAATGATATCATACAGAGCCAAAATATCATTCAGTTCAAAAATAGATTAAAGACATCATTACTTGATCAATACAGAAAAGAATAAACTGAAACAGAGGATTGTAATTTGTAATTTAATGGTATTGTTGTATATTATTGTATTGTTGTAAATTACTGTAAGACTGTATGCTATATTTGCATATCTATTTTACTTTGTATAATATAATTTTGGGAAATAAGGGGCAGGTCCAAATAAGCTATTTGCTTCTGCCTGCTCCTTCTCGAACGAATCATTTTTTATATTTTTTCTTTTTTTGTTGTTGTTTTATTAGATTTTGATTGTTTGTGTTTTATCTTATGTTTTTTATGCTTTGCAACATTGTTGATTGTTCGAGATAAACAAATAAACTAAACTAAACTAAACTAAATCACTAAATCTGCCCCTGTTAAGCTCTCATACTGACAAAAACAACAATGGTGTAATGACAAAAGTTTCTGAAGCTAGATACCATATAGTCTCACATTGCCAGACCTATCTCCACAGAGCTGTGATGTAAGGTCTGGCTTCAACACAGATGCATTCTGGGATAGGAGAAAAAAAACACTGGGTTGTTTGCATTTCTTTAAACCAATCATAATGGTCTTGGGTGGCGCTAAGCTCCGGTCCGGCAACGGTGGCTCTGCAAAATAGTCTCGGGAAAGAACTTGTTTTGGTGGAACATTTGCACCTCGCAAAAGCAACGCGGTTAACTGTTGACACAATACAGTAACGTGAGCTATTTTAATTAGCTTGATACATGGTTAAACCTCATTTGGGGCGCCTGGGTAGCTCACCTGGTAGAGTGTGTGCCCATATACAGAGGCTCTGTCCTCGACGCAGCAGCCGGAAATTCGAATCCGACCAGAGATGGGAAGTAACATACAAATACTTTGTTACTGTCAAGTAGATTTGTCAGATATTTTTACTTTACTATTTATTTTTGTGCCGACTTTTAACATTTACTCCTTACATTTTTAACACGAATATCGTTATTATTTTTCGCGTCATTAATACCAAATTCAATCTAACTGGATGGGAATATATGTTGCACACTTGACGAACCACTACAAGATGACTCAACAGATTCGGCGGCATTCATTCGTGGCAAATCATTGCGGCTTGATGGCGGTAACGTTAGCACATAGTAGTATGGACGGCGACATGATTGAAAATGAAGAAAACGGAGATCCCAGAGATTCGGCAGACAAGCAGCAAGACGTTCCCAATCATCCTTGGCCTTATCTGACATTTGTGTGGTCCAGGTAGCATTGCCTAAAAAATGGTTGTCATTCACGAGGCTACTTTTCCTTTTAAACTTTATGTAAATTTCCAAGCCTGTACTTTGTTACTTTTACTTGAGTTAAGAAGTTAAATCAGTACTTCTACTTCTACCAGATTCTTTTTTAACACAAGTATCTGTACTTCTACTTGAGTACGGGAAGTGAGTACTTTTGCCATCTCTGACTATGACCTGCGGCCCTTTGTTGCATGTCATTCCCTTCTCTCTCCCCTTTTATGTCTACGCTGTCCTGTCATAATAAAGGCCTAAAAATGTCAAAAATAAATACTAATGAAAACCTCATTTGCTCGTACCAGTGTATCTCTGTGTGTACTTCATCCACAGCAATCCCCCCAATCGGTCCCAAAACATCCCAGTTAGAGAGGAAATGCCATGAACATATCTTTGGAAATCTTTACAATCATTCCCCAAAAAGACACCAAGCAGGCCTGCCTTGTTGCACCATCCAAATTTTGTTTTTTTTTAACCCTTGTGTTGACTTCGGGTCAAATTGACCCGTTTTCAATTTTTGATTCAATTTTATCTGAAAATATGGGATGTAGAAATAAGCGCTGAAAATGTGTAGAAGAAAAATTTAACAATTTAAAACGTTGGAAAAAGCAAAAACAAACAAGGCGAAAAAAAGGCGTCAAAAAGTATAGTATATAGAAAGAGGTCCTAGGAGAGGATTGGTTCAAGGTTGGTTCACACTGATACATCTTCAAGGAGGAAAAAAGTGTGAGAACATATGATACAGATTAAAACAGATGAGAGAGGCTTTGTTCGGAGTTCTCAGAGAATGGAATGTAACATATTCACATCACCATATGATCGCTAACATGATCATCAACTCTGTGGAAATCTCATATCTCAGAGGTTGTGACTCTGGAAAAACTTGGACACTACATCAAGAAAAGGGACTCATATTTTTCTGCATAAGTGGAAGAGGCCACTGGGACTTTTGGGAGTGGACTATAATCTGGACTTGAATAGATAGATAATATGATGGACAATAGCCACATGTCAGAATTGGAACTAGTGGCATGGGGGTTGACTCGTCTATTCTACTTATTGCTGTCTCTATTACTATGGACTACTGTGCAAGTACAGTGCCCCATTTTGTTTTGCTAATAATATCACATTTCTCTTTACTATAAGGACCATCCCTGTTTGTTTATGTGTTGTTTGTACATTTGTCTTTAAAAAATGTAATAAACAGTATTAAAAAAAACTCTTGTTGCATTAGATGACCACTAGATGGTAGTACAAAGCAACAGTAAGAAAATCAGAATCAAAAATCAGAAATCAGAAGTTTTTATTGCAAACATATTAAACGTTAATATAAAATAAACAATAAAAACAGAAAAAACAAATATACATACAAAGTAACTGTTGCATAAGAAAAAAGGCTGAATGGGTTGAGTGCAAAATTGCAAAGAATAAAAAGTACATGGGCAGATATAAAGTCCAGAATGAAGGTTAGTTTAGTGCAGGTAAGTGCAAGTGTAGTGACTAGGGATCGGGGGGGTGGGGGGGTTTAAGAGTCAGTGTCAGTGGGGGTCCGCAGCCTTGTTGGTGAGGCTTACTGCTGAGGGGAAGAAACCTTTTGTGGCGTGATGTTTTGGATCTGATGGACCGCAGCCTCTTGCCAGAGGGGAGGGGTTCAAACAGTTTGTGTCTGGGGGGTGAGAGGGATCAGCTACAATCTTCCCTGCCAGCCTCAGCATCCTGGAGGCGTACAGGTCCCGGAGAGACGGCAGATTGCGGCCAATCACCTTCTCAGTAGAGAGGATGATGCACTGCAGTCTGCTCTTTTCCTTAGCAGTGGCAGCAGCGTACCAGATGGTGACGGAGCAGCTGAGGATGGACTCGATGATGGCAGTGTAGAAGTGCACCATCATAGTCAGTTTGACAGGTTGAACTTCTTCAGCTGCAGCAGAAAGTACATCCTCTGTTGGGCTGATGTTCATCATTTTAACAGAGTTATAATAATTGGATACTTTTATTCTGAATGTCAGGTGTATTTTAAAAGCCTTAACCTGCATGTGCACAGGTTGTTAGTCTGTTGGCTTAGTTGAGCAAATTGCTCGCACAGATATTAATGCCATTTTTTATTTTTTTCTAGCAACTAACCAAATGGTAATATTACTTTTTTGGGTTTAACATCTTCAGCCTGCTGCCAGAGGTTTGCTAATATGAGCGAAATAAGAGACCCATTGAATTATTTAAATTGACCCAAAAAAGTGTGAATCTGATAAAAGAACAACAAACTGCCAAAACTTTGTGTTGTGTTAAATAAAAAGGAAAGCAACACACAAATAGAGATACATAGCTCTAAAGTTGTATTTTGCTGCCATATGGAGCTTCTGTGTTTGCTGTTTTCACTGCTTGTCTTTATTTTCTTTGCTTCTGTTTTTCAGCATTATGACGCACATTAGGCTATGTACAGTTTACATACATGTACTTTGAAAACTGGAACAACTTATGTAACTTTGAAAGCGAGTTGATCGAGTTGGTGAATAATTTACAGAGAAACAGTCACTACTGACCCTTCACCTGGTTATCTAATGGCACTATCACATTAGTTTGGCCTCAACTAACTCCAGATCAGATTTGAAAAAAGAACACTGAGAGTGGGTGACACATTCATAGAAAAGACCATTTACATGAAGCAGTGTTTTATGTTGTTCTGACCTGGTTTTAACATCTGTCCTGATTGATCGAATCACAAGTGGACAGCTCTAAGTGCGTGTGTTTTTTTCTTTACCTGTCTGTAGAATGTGTCTCCAAATGTGAGCTAATGCAAGTTGTGACCACTTTCTTGCAACTAAACAAAAATGCAAATGACAACTTTACTAGGCTTTATTTACAATGGGGAAATGTGGCTTTGTTATTCAAACAGTACTTCCCAAACTCATATAATTTGAAATTCGCTGCTCTTACGGACTTAAGTTTTTGGTTAAAACAGAAAAGAAAAGTTAAGCACATAGCCGACAGATGACTTTGGGGATTATATTTGTATTAGTGTGATACGTTGTAATTTATAATTGTTTTATCATGTATATGATATCATTAACCTCACTGGCAGTCACTTTAATCTTAAATACACAGCTGATACCTATCAAAAAAACAGACAACTAAAAACTTTGTACCTTTGGTCTCATCAACTCAGCTTTTCTTTAGGTTGACAGGCTGGCGGTGTTGGCTGATCTAGGCCAGGCTGTTCTTATTTATTTACAGGACTAGTTTTCAGGGGAAGGTGATATAACTTGAGAAGAACACTGCATAGAAAGCATTGGGAAGACGTAGGAGCAGGTGTGGAGGGGCGTGTTGTTGACGTCAGAACCGTCATTGTATATATCCATGCGTCATTCCAGTCTAACAAGCACTCTGGACGCTGATTGGCGTGTTTATGGAAAGTTACGCCCTCTTCTCGCAGGTTCCCGCCTCTTTGGTACACATGTAAGTGCGGCTTGAGCCACTGGTGACTTGAGGGGGATCACTATGTGTAGCCCTTTTTAAATGTATACGTAAATCCGTTTGCGAAGAAAAATAAAACAGTCAGGTACACTTTCAACGAAGTGTATTCACTTTGTATAGTCTATAGTCAGCTCTAACGTATGTTGGTGGCCTCGGTAAAAGCATTATGGACCAGCCCATCATTGGTAAATACCTCAATAGTCGGTGTTCCGTGACTCGCACATGATGTGACGTTTACCGGCTTCTGTTACCTAAAAGCACAAAGACAAAAGGAAGTTTATCCTGTCATACCGCGGGTAAGGGGAACATTCTCACGCTTTTTGTTGGACAAATGGCTCGGTTTCCTTTAGGTGAAAAGACAGCGACACACTCCCGGTAACTTGCGGTTCTTTCTCCGTTAGACTCCCTAACGTTACAGTAAAAAAATGAATCCGGCTCGTCGCTGTTCGGCTTTATTGAGTCAGCTGTGTGTAACCTCGCGGGGTGGGTCCACAGCCAGGAGACCGTTGTCCCCGGGACCAGTCTCAGCCCTGGGGGGAACACGGTGCTGTCGCTCCGGTGTCGGAGGAGGAGGACGAGGAGCGGGAGTCAAAGAGACCTGTCCCCAGCCGAGGCAGAGTGGAGCACCCACAACTGGGACAGCACCAGGTAATGCACACCTCAACATTTCCATTCAGTATTCTCCAAAACAGGTAATATAACTCCGTTAGCCTTTTTACCCAAGGTGGCCTACGTAAGCTCGCTTAACGTCAGGCCTACTCAGCGATCAGTATCTGTCAGACTGTCATCCACATAGACTGTATTAAATATAGACGTAGTCTCCGTGACGTCACCCATAGCTTATAGAGTCATCCTCCATCCCTCGAAATGTGGTTGTTGAAACTATCTACAATATTTGACAAACCTACACCTTCGTTTCATCGTTCCATGTGGTAAATCTATTGTGAAATACTGAAACAAGTGGATATTTTATCAACAAACATAACGTAACTTTTTCCATATTAAGACACTATAGTGATTCTAAATATTTTGTAATAGTTTGTTTATTGGGTGCACCTTTTTTTTATGAGTGTAACTTTTCACCTCAAACTGTCTCCAAACTGGTCATGGTCATTTGCTGCTGATGTAACCGATGCCCCGCTGACCTCTGCCCCATAGTTAGGGATCTGTCTCATACAACTACCTGTACAAACAAATCAGTTCAAATGCCTTTTTTAAAGGAGCATTACAACAAAATACCTCTGAAGCAGCCAGGAAATGTTGCCAAATGATTTAGACCGGACACATGGGAACGGTTTAGTTGTACTGGGTTTCTGCACTGGGCAGAATGTTCCTTTTTAAAATTGTAATTTCTTGGTGGATTAGTCATTCGCTCTACTGAACAATATTATAAACTGAAAGCTACATTTAGTTTTTCTAAACTCCAAGCTTCCAGCCAAACGTTTTTGCTAAAGATCCTTTTTTTGGGGCTTTTCCGCCTTTAATGGACAGGGCAGCTAGGTGAGAAAGGGGAGAGAAAGAGGGGGAAGACATGCAGGAAATCATCACAGGTCGGACTCTAACCCTGGACCTCTGCATCGAGGCATAAACCTCTATGTATATGTGCGCCTGCTCTACCAACTGAGCCAACGTTTTTGGTTATCTACAACATGATATAGAAGTATTTTTCCTTTTTGAAGCACCTGTAATCTGGCATCTTTGGGACAAAATACACTGGCACAATGGGGCCGCAACTTGTGAGTACTTCCACAAGGCTGACTCCTTAGCAGCGGCCCAGGTTAAAGCCTGAACCATGGCCCTTTTGTTGCATATCACCTGGGAGCCAGACAAATCTGCAAGGTCATGTTTAATTTGCTCTGGCAGATACGTCTGCCCCCTCATTCAGATAGATTTCCAGCCATAGATTTTTTTTTCAGTTTTCAGCGGTGATCCAGAATGGATAGCAGACAGTTTTTCTGCTTGGGGTGGAGATGTGTTAACATTCAGAGTTTTATTTTATTTTTTTAATTTATTTAAAAAATTAAAAACATTCTTCAGAATTATGTGTTTGTCCTTGTGGCCCTAAAAATATATGTTTTTTTTAAGATGAAGAGTGATGGTCTGTGGAAAGAAACTCTTCTTGTGTCTGGTTGTTGTGGCGTTCAGTGTTCTGTAGCGACCTACCGGATTTCTGTCAAATCATTTGGTATGGACAAAAAAAAGGAACTTTTCTGCCAGTATGTGACCAAAATGAGCCAGTGTTTCCCCCAGTGTATTGCAAGCCTGGTGGCCAAGTTGCCCCCCCACCACTGGGAATAATTTTTTTTATGTATTTACTAGGCTATGTTCACACTTAGCATCTTTTTTGGAGCTACCAGTGTCTGTTTTACATTATAATCCTATAGTAAACCTTGTTTTCAAAAAAGTTCTGAGCGCTTTTTTTAAACGCCACCACCGACTTCTTTTCTGCAGGTCAGGGAGTCTTTTTGATGTTGAAAAAATGTCTACTTTTCTGAAGAAAAAAAAGACAAGCAGATTAGCCAGACTGGTCGTTTCCATGACAGCAAGAAAAAAATGGAGTCGGAGCACAGCGAGTTATATAATATGACCGGGTGCTCCCAAGGGGGTAAGCTCATGGGTAAGCTTTGCTTCAGAACTCAAACCTCCTATGGCGCCATTTTGACGCTACAAAGAGATCACCTCCCGTTAGCATTCCACTGACTAGCATTCATTTTGACGTCCCTTTGACAGCGAATAACTTTACATCTGAAGCGTTTAAAGACTCTATTTGTCCATTGTTTATTTCTAAAGAAACACGACAATGTATAAAAGGCTCCATTACCTTGTATCTGACGTTATGGCTCCATAGCAGACATTTTTGTAAAAATAGGCTAACGATTGTGTCATAACCAAGTGACTTACTGTCACATAGTAGAGGAATTACCATGTAGTACAGGAGAAGCTCGCAGTCAATTTCGACTTATGTTGGCTGTTTAGGTTCAATTATTAATGTTAACTAGCATGTTAGTGATCAATAATTAGCCTGTGCCCATGTTATCTCCTTACATATACCTACGCTCTCCGTCTCTTTAAGATTGGGAATGATTGAGATTTCTCTTGGCACAGCTACCAGAAGACTTACAACTTTCAGACACGTTGCTCACTTTACATTTACGTTGTCTCTCGTGTTGGAGGCTGCGCAGTAAAGCTGGCGGTCACCGGAAAAGTGCTTCTAATAGCCTTCACTGGTCTCCGTCCAGAGCGACGGGGTCTGTTGGTCCATTATATACGGTCTATGGGTGCTCCCTCTACAGGGAACTCACTTTGTTTTATGTAACGTTAGCAGCACCGCTCCCTCTCTCTGTTCTTTCTCTAGCTTGCTCCACCGCTTTGTTTTATCTAACGTTAGCATTAGCACCGCTCCACATAGCGCTCTAGGATACTGTAGCAGTAGCTGTTGTTATAGCAACAAAAGACTCTCTCGGCTGCTCTTTGGAACCAAAACGCTGCCAGCTTCTTTTTTTTTCAGTCAACTTTTTCTTGTAAAAAAAAAGACGCCAAGTGTGAACATTAGGGCTGCAACTAATGATTATTTTGGTAGTCGACTAATCTGTTTATTTTTATTTATTTTTTTATTTTTGTTTTCTCGATTAGTCATATTTTCAAATAGCTTTTAGCACTGACTTAATGTGCCCTATGGGATTTGGGTTTAACTTTTTTTTTAAATTCTCAATTTTTGCGATTCCATCCATGGTTCTGTTAGAAACTATTAGGCTCTATATTAATGTTGCCATCAGTCTAGGAATGGCCCCTCCGGGAGAACCCTGTATTCCTTAACTTGACAAAGTAATCTTTACTTACAAACAAGGTGTTCCTGGGCAGATAAAGTTTTGCTCCGTTGTCACAGAAGTGCAGATATTGAAACTCCTGTTCCTGTCTAGTCCGAGTCTGTCTGCCTGTCTCGGCCATGTTGGCTGCAAATGAGCTAGTGTGAGGATCTATGTGGAGAGTCTCACATACTACATAAAACCGAACATCTGATGAAATCTGCAACATTAGCTCTCGGACTTGTCAACCCTTCAAGTCTGTTAGTTGGGAGTTTCTGTTGGCGGCGCTCTTTTCTTCAGCCATGGTGTCTTAACCCTGCTCCTGCTCAGTAACTAGTTCTATTTATTCACTCTCTAGAACCTTGACACAGGATGTTCTTGATGTGGCTCTTAAGCCGGTACATCTGTCTGGTAATCTGTTCAAGCAGCCGCGGTTTCCTTCCGGCCACCGCAAACTCTGACACTCCGCTTCTTATCTCACTGCATTTAGCGCTTCTTGCTGACTAATGGACCTTTTTCACAGCAGACATTTTTGACTTGTCATAGTAGGAAAAGCACAGCTGAAATTGATGACCTTAATTCCATCAAGTAAGCGATTTCAGTGAGTCAGCATGCACAATACCAGGGCCTCTCCTAAGTGGAATGCAGCCATCATTAATGGTTTTGAATACACCTGTGCTTTTCCTACTATGACATGTCAACATGTCTGCCGTGAAAAAGGTCTATAGGCTGAAAGGACTGTGTGGAGCACCAGAGATCAACCTGGTGCTGAGATGTTAATACACAGGATTTGCCTGCTTGCTTAAGGTATAAGAAAAGACTGCTTCAGGTCAGTGCAGCTTGATTTGTAAACCAGCATCTTGCATTACAAAGGCATTGTTTCCCTCCCAAAGAAAAAAAAAATTTAAAAAAAAAAAGAAGAGGCCCTTTTAAAGAAATGAACATTTGATATTAAAAAATGCTTTTTGAGGGGGGTTTTTTAAAAAAATGGGTGGTTTTTTTAGGTCAGAAAAAAGGGGCAGCTGATTTAGGTCAGACAATGGCCAGGGCTAAATTGATATAATGGTAGATTAAGTACTTTTTTAGCTGCACAAAATGTACGTTTCGTAGTCATTACGGTTAGGATTTTACAGCACTTTCAAAATAAGAGGAGAATAAGCAAGAGCATGTCAAATGCCCTAGTGGGCCCCGAAAAGAGGGAGCACGTTTGGCCCGCAGGTCGCAAATTGGGCGACCCTGGTCCATAGGAAGCATGATTTTAATGAAATATCGGCCTTCAAAAACTTGCGCTGGTTAAATGCGACGCGGGCCAGTCAGGGACCAGTGTTTGGGTCAAAGTCCAGGTTAGAGGTTTATTTTAGGTATTGTCAGGAAATGGGTCAGGTCTCTAGGTTCATGCCTATGGTCAGGTCAAGTCAAGCCCGCACAAACACACGCACATGCATACTTATGTACATTCCCACGTGACCTGGGTCAGCAGCAAAATGGTGCCCTAAATTAGCCACTTTATTAGCTCCTGTGTTTCTCTGGAGGCTTCAACTCCTAATCTAACTCCTTGCAGATCTTCACTGGCCTCTATATGTAATGGGATTGGTCAGGCCGAGTTACAGTAGTTACATAACCATCAAGACATGGTCAAGTGAGAGTGTGCACACTATGGTTACATCAATCAGTCAGGACTGTTTTTATCTTCCATTCCAAAGTGAAATCTCTTGAGGTAGCTAAAAAAAAACTAAAAACTAAAACTGATCTGATGACTGTGATGAAGTCAGGTCTGCTTGTAAAGCTATACAATTCTAGGAGTCGTTGCATTTGCTACATGCAGATATTGCCACACTTGCTCATACAGACGTGGAGAACAACAGTTAATCTTTGTGGTCAAAAACTGTACCGTATGTGTCCCACATTGGCGTCAGAGCCATTATATGAGGGTGGGACTTTTTATTCACATTGTTAGTTTCGGGTCTAAGTTTCAAATGACAAACGGTAGAAATGTAAGCAAGGTACTTGTCATTCGTGTGTGTGTGTGTGTGTGTGTGTGTGTGTGTGTGTGTGTGTGTGTGTTTTTTGTTGTGTGTGTGTGTGTGTGTGTGTGTGTGTGTGTGTGTGTGTGTGTGTGTGTGTGTGTGTGTGTGTGTGTGTGTGTGTGTGTGTGTGTGTGTGTGTGTGTGTGTGTGTGTGTGTGTGTGTGTGTGTGTGTGTGTGTGTGTGTGTGTGTTTTCAAATGACAAACGGTAGAAATGTAAGCAAGGTACTTGTCATTCCCAGACAGAACTGTGTGCGTGCATGTGTGGTTTCAAATGACAGACGGTAGAAATGTAAGCAAGGTACTTGTCATTCCCAGACAGAAGTGTGTGTGGGATTGAGTCAAAAGTAAACCACGCAGTGAGTGGCGTGTTCATGGTAATAAAGGAACATGTCACCCAGTGCAACAGTGTGGCTCATTGATGTGTATTTAACAGTATTTTTTTTTTTTTTTATTAAAACAATGGAGCTTTATAGCACAGAGAAAGAAGATATATCAGGCTGTGACACACACACACACACACACACACACACACACACACACACAATACTTGTTATTAGGATACTTTTATTGTTGGTTCTGAGGTTTCTTGTTGTTTACAGTAAGATAAATAATCTTTTAAGTGTACTGGCTGTTGGCATTTTTTGAAGCAGGGCACACTTGCCTTCTTTCCTGGCGGCATATGACATATTAAAATGTAGAATGAACACACAACGTGAAGGTTCCCGCCAGCCAGGGACAACTCATTGTTAACTGACATTCCAGTTGACTGTGTTCCTGGATTGCTTACGCTGCAGAGCTCTCATTCTGTTACTTGAGCGAGAGGGAGAGCATTCTTGAATGGGCTCAGTTAATGACCGAGTCACCTCCTTGATCTAGCTGCCACAGCAGCAGTCCCTGGGACTGTCTCATGAGAGTCACACTGTCCTCCCATACCCACATTACCCACTTACCCAGCACACTGCCTGGAGGAAGAAGAGCAAGCGATGACTGAGAGGACGACCGGCAGGAAGAAAGGAAGAGCGTGAGGTGGATAACTAGTGGACAGACTAAAAACTATGTATGTATGTATGTATGTATGTATGTATGTAGCGCCCAGAATGTTGTGCTGCGCCCCTGGATGGCATTAAATATTGACTGATGACATTGTCATTGTAGAAGCGATCAGCATCCAGACTTGTGGAAACCACGTAACTGTATGTATGTACATATGTATAAATTATGACACTGAAGGAGGACGTTATTAAGTAAGATGAAGTAATCCCATTGTTTGCAACAGTAGACAGTAGCCTGACGTATAACAAAGAAACATTGCTTGTTTGAATTGACACAGTCGGTCTGGTCATTGTGAGGCCACATTTAGGGGTGTTGTGTTGCACCGTGCTGTATCGAGAGGTTTTTAAGCCAAGCTAGTGGTGTACCTCTGGGGAGGACGGAGTCAGGCGATCAGTTGGTAGGTTGAAGGTTGACCGTTTTTGGTTTTGACTGAAATATCTTAACACATTTTGAATGTAATTCCATGAGATTGTGTGCAGGCTTCCCTGATGCCATCACTGCAAAACAAGCACTTTTGTGAAGGTAAATACAAGCTGGACAATTGCCCTGTTAACTTACTTTGTAGCTTGTTTCGCCGCTGCCGACTGCAGTGATCTTGCGTAGTATAGATTGTTGTTACCATTAGTCACTGTGACATAAAAACATAGGAAAATAGGGTCCAGGTTGAAAAACATCAGTAGTTACCCTTTTAAGCACATGAAATGGTGCACACTGACCCAAAGTCAGATAGGTGAATTAACCAGGTTAAGAAATGTCTCGAACCATGTAAATGTGACACTGCCAAAGAGAACAAGCCACTCTCTTGTCTCTTTCTCTTCCCTCGGCTCTATTCACAGTTATACAGAGAGCACATGACTTCGTTAGACAACGTGCGGTTTCTAATCAAAACCTCACCTACTTATACAATTAGTTAGGCCAGAGGTTCTCAATTATTCTTTCAGCCAAGGACCAGATAGAAAATATGTATGTCATGTTTGTCCCTTGGAATAATTTGACCTATTCTTTACACTTCTATAGCCTTAGTTATGTAAAAGAACAACACAAGAGACATGTATTAGAAATATATTAGACATGGATTAAAAAGAATTCCACTCAACACAGAATACTCATTGCAAAACATTGCAATTAACATATATATATTTAGCTGCAAGTAACACTGTACCTAAACACTATCAAAAGCCAATCAAGAAAAAAAATGGCTGAGTTTGAAGTGCATTTTAGAATACACACACTCACACACACACACATCAAGGGAAGTGTGTGTTTGACTATTAGTGCAATAATCAGCTAAATAAAATGTGAATTCTGATTCATATAAATCGTGATAATGGAGAAACCTTATTGGTCCCCCCCTCTCTCTCTCCCTCTTTCTCTCTCCATGTATGAGAGAGGCCTACTGCTCTCTAGAGGTCATTCTGTCACACACCGAGCAAGAGGGGGAGGGAGGCGGTAGGAACTGATGATTCAGGGAGAGGGAGACAGACATACTGGAGGACGAGATAAAGGATGAGTCACAGCGTGGTTAGACAGGGAGGGATCCAGCTATGTAGTGGCAGAGGATAAAAGGGCAGAAGGGAATGACAGGTGGATTGTGCTGGTCCTCAGACGTAGGAAGAAGAGGGAGAGAAGCATTAGACCAGACATGGAGGCCATGGGTAAGATATTTATACTACACACACTTGCTTACAATTACGACTGGAAGCAGCAGGCAACAGTAAGGAAATAAAAAGTTGAGGTCCTTAAGCCGCCTACACATGATAGGCGACAAGACCGCTTTGCACGGGCCGTTCCATTGATTTCCTATGGGGAGGGCGGTGCCGTCCAACTATGCGCTGTTAACTTGTAACATGTAATAACATATATTACGTAAAGCATGAAGGCTCTGCCGCGTATGAGATAAATGGTTGTGATTGGCCTGACCAGGATCTGGTCGGCTGGAAATCTGTCTGAATGGGAGGGGGACCAGACGTATATGCCAGAGCAAATAAAAAAAAGCTCGTAGATTTGTCGGTTTCCAAGGCTAGGGTTTTGTAGAAAATCCTTTTGTATTCCTAACAAAGGTAAGATATAAAAAAAAAATTGTTTGGTTATCAGTGCCAACATTCAGATCCAGGTATAATATTGGCTCCTATATCTAAAAATGTAAGACGTCTGTCTGATACTCATTCTTCTCTTAGGTTTTGGGTTGGACATGGTTTGGTTCAGTTGGATCTGGTCGGGACTTCATCTATAGCTGTAGTCTCTGCTCCTGCATCTCTAGCTATGTTTCCATCCACATGTTTTCATGCAAATTAAGTGATATGAAATAAAAAATGCCTTATGGAAACCGTAAAATTAGATTGAGTTTCATGGATATCGACTCAAAGTTTATACATTCGGTCTCATCGGATTTTCTCTTGATCGATATACGGCTTATGCGATGAACGCTGATGGAAACGTTATTTGCCGAATAAATAATGAATTGCGATTTTAGTTTGAGGTAATTTTATGGTTAAACAGACGCACCTGTATGGGTCAGAAGAGGTGAAGACCTCGTGCCCAATGTGCACTACCGGGAATTCGACACAAATGTCCCTTATCATGCAACGTCTACTAGAGCCTGTAGTACTACGATTGATGGCCAGCCCTTTCTATTGACAAAATCCTTGCAGCCTTCAGCAGGGGGTCTAATCGGGACACGAGTCCCTTCTATTGCGCCATACACCTCTGGCACAAGGTCCGCTCTATGGTTACGCAGCAAGATCTCATGCGCCTTATCCACTCCAGGTAGGTATTTGCCTTCACATTATCCTCGTTCGTATGGCATTGCACACGGCGTAAACACGCGGTGCTCTTGCTGACCCAAATGTTTTGCCTACCACTCGGTACTCTGCGCATGTAGCCAGTTTGTAGAGCGCAACGGCGATACGCTTCTCGGGTTGGAACCGGAGGGCCATGGCTTATCTGGGTCAAGGGACAGGTCAGTAAAATTACACAACCAGTCAAATCCAAAAATACTTCAACCAAAGGGTTTCCGTGAAGTGTCTCTAAACCGCGATCTTCCAGAACAGTTTGGAGTGCTCTCATACCCACACACCAGACCGCCTCCGTTGTCGTCGGGCATTTACGTGCTTTTGCATCTGGATCATCGTAGCAATGTGTTGATACCATCGTTGTTTTCTTATCATAGCTTTATATGTCTATCAGCTGGCACATAAACGCTATTACAACTTCACAACAATTATTACTCATACTGTATGTAGGTAGACGGCGCAAGCCATTTTGTCTAGCAAAACTTTGTTAGCAAATGTCAGCTTGAATGTTGTGCGATTCAGTGCAAAAATGAATGGAAACACCTTAAAATGTCTCGCATCATATCGATACACCAATTTGACCGCAAAACAGCATGTGATGTCATTACGCACAGGTTTTTATTCGCTTTAAAACGAAGTTTAATGGAAACACACTTTCACCGGCTTTATTCGTATGAGTTTTTCTTTTTACCGAACTTCAGATAATTTGATTGAAAAGTGGATGGAAACTTGGCTTCTGTCTCAAACACTCATCCAAACAGAATAACACCATAGAATTTAAGCATCTTCAGAGATGTTACTTGGATTGTTGGCATGTCTTTTTGATGTTGGCAGTGAAGGTGGACAGTCATAGCTTAATGATTGTCATGCTACTCATTTTCCTGCCTGGTGGAAATAGTGGGGTAAATTTGTCACATTAGCATGGTTTGCTAATATGACAGCAGAGATACTGCAGTGGACCTTTTTAATAAATCCCATTTTCTTTACTTCTCTCAATGCCTTATGGGTAGTATGACATGGTATGAAAATGGCACTGGAAAAGTCATATGGAATTAACCAGGATAAAATGTTTTTATATCCATGATTCATACTCATACCTTCCTTTTTAGCGAGTGGAGAGCAGAAACTGAAGCCTTAGAGCGCTCATAACAAGAGAACGCACGGCACTTCTGTTAAAGCAGGACAAAAGAAGGAATGACACAATATTCCTCTTACAAATGAAAATTTGAATTCATGCATTCAGGCACTAAAACACATGCTTGGTCAAGTCAGTACACGCACTCGCACTTTCTTGGTCTGATATGACCAGTAGCTTATGTTGACTAAAGGCGCGGACACACCAACCCGATTATCGGCTGTCGGACAGTCTGGCGAGGTCGGTGACTCAAGTCTGTTCGGTGCGTTCCGTGCCGTCGGCTTTCATTGGGGCCGATTTGACTTGTTGAATCTGCCAGTGGGCAGTCAGACTCAATGACCAATTACCGGAAATGACAAGTGGGATGTGCGTGACGAACACCTCTCAAAATCTGATGAATCTTTTAAACTGACCTTTGTCGATCTGAAATGAAGATTCAGCAACTGCATGGCCTATTTCTCGCTTAAAATGTTTTCAGAAACGCGTTTCGGTGAACTATTTTCGTAAAATACGAGATCGTATTCTGAACGAGCCGCCATTATGGTCGGTTTTGAAATTCGGGAGAAGCCAGACCCACGTGACGCGTTCGTCCAATCAGCTGCCAGTTTTCATGTTTTGGGCGACTATACAGATTAGCGCCGCCTGCTGTTATGGAGACGTATTACTTATCGCGCACGCGCAGAACGTACGCTCAAGTCGGCGTCGCTTCGGTGTGTTCCGAGGGACTTTTTTTGACCAACTCGGGGAGACTGATCAGTCCGACTGCCTTTTCTGCCGACGGTCGGTCGTCGGGTTGGTGTGTCAGAGCCTTAATGTTACCAAACCGACACAAAGCACCTTCTTAATATTTCCCCTTGTCTCCTCTCCATCAGCTTGTCCAATGGGTGGCAGCAGCAGCAGGTTGTTTGGTACGTTTGCCCAGTCACTGAACCGCGCCCCGTTGGCCCAACCAGCCCCGTACCCAGAGGAGAACCCAGACCAGGACCTGGCCCAGACCGACCCGGACCAGCTGCTCCGAGAGTGTGAGGAGGCCCTGCAGAGGCGTCCGGCCCGGCCACATCGCCATCTGGTCTATCCCAGCGGCACGGCGTCCCGCCGCCACAAGCACAACCCAGCCATACGGATCATGCAGTGGAATATACTCGCACAAGGTAAAAATCTGGGGATAAACCATACAGTACTATTATTACAGTAGTAGTTTTGTGGATTTGGAATGACTCCAGTGACATACAGAAATGTAGAAGTTGTATCCAAATTCAAGGGGTTATTTTTTTTAACCACTGCTAGCGTGGTTAAAAAATAAGCCCTTGAATTTGCCGGTCAGTTGACTGGTTGGGTCCAGAAATATCTCTACTGTACAGATTGCGACTTTGCACAGACATTCATATTGCCCAGAGTGTGAGTTTGGTGATGCCCTGGCATTTTCTCTGGCGACACCATGATGTTCACATTTGGGGTTTTGAGTAAACTATATTGACGGCTATATGATGGATTGCCAACAACTTTGATTCAGACATTGATGTTCCCCTCAGGATAAATTGTCGTCACGTTGGTGGTCCTCTGACTTTTCATCTAGCACCACCATCGGGTCAAAATTTCCAGTACTTTGGTTTATAACCAAATATCTGCAAAGCTAATGACAACATCAGCCAGAGCTGCAGTTTAGTGCTAACTATTCTAACATGCTAAACTAAAATGTGTTACCATTTAGCTCAAAGCGCCGCTGTGCTTTAAGTATAATCTGGAACTTTTCTGCATTAAAATGTCTAAAAACGACTGATCTCATAAAGTGATGTATGTATGACACGCCAATTGTATTGTGTAACATATGCCGTTTTCCCGTTTTTAGCATGTTTATCAACGCCGTTTGACCGCCATCACGTGTGAATTTTCGCCGTAGCTAGTAGTATGAAAGGACATAAGTCCGCAGAGGGAGGTTGGTTGGTGGGGCAGATGGGTAAAACACAGGACTTTCAACCAGGAGAGCCAGGATCACGTCCCGCGTGTGGCGTTTGTCAACTGTTTTTATTTTTTTTAAGCCTTCCCCAATGTTTCTTTCCTAAACCCAACCGTTTATTGTTTTCCTAAGTGTGTGACGTTGGTCACCGTCGTGTTTTTGTCGTTTTATGTGTTACTAAAGCCTTTCCCAATGTTCTTTTCCTAAACCCAACCTTTTTTTTTTCCTTTTTACACGCGTGGTGACATTCTCGCCATAATGCACGTCGTTTATAACGTTTACGGACGATGATAAAAGTGGGAAAGCGCGAAATATGCGGCAAGGATAACATGCAACATAACCCATTTGGCTTTAGGAAAGTGGTGTGTAGTCATGATGCTATGTTCTAAATTTTGTTTAATTGAGTACTTACATTATCCTAAATGCTTCCAACAATGTTCAAACCCAGAGAAATCCATAACTTTAATCAAAGACATGTAAGGATCCGTTACATTTGGTCATATGCCCTTAGTGCATGCGTCAGCATTGTGGTTGTCTGCCAGAAGCTGTCAGAAATTGACTTTTGTTAAGTTTTTAAGCCACATTTTTACTAGGGATAGACCAATCATGTGCCCTGGCTGATTATCGGGGCCGTTTTTTTGCCAGTTTGCAGATTATCTGTATCTGCGTTATTTAGTTGACTGATAACCAATAAAGTTGATGAATTAAAGTGTTCTGCTATGGCTCGGCTACAGCTCTGTGTCTGTCCCTCTGCTTCGGTTTCACTCACCACTGATGTCCCGCCCACAACACTATCCGACTCTCTGTTACTGGGTGTTATGTTGAAAGTTTCTCATTTCACTTAAAGCATTTAAAGAAAGTTTTGTGCTCCAAGGCTGCAACACAGGCCGCTTCAGAAATCAAAACTAGCGCATGTTAAATTGGGAAGCGGTGATCAGATTTGAAACCAAATCCTCTGAACAATTCCGATAAAGAAACTATTCTACTGGAATCGTAATTTTTGAACCGATTCCAAGTAGGAATCTGTTCTCGATGCCCAATCCTACTGAACAGTGTCAGAGAAACACTGCTTTTTAACGTGAAACTGCTTTTAATCAGTGTTTTCTTACCGGTTTTAATCACCTGGTACGCTTCTTTTGGAGAGGAGACCTAACGGTCTTGCAGAACCGAGGATAAAAAATGGATGACTTTGATAAAAAAAAAAACGAAATATCTCTCTCTTTGTTTCCAGCTCTCGGCGAGGGGAAGGACGGGTTTATCCGCTGTCCAATGGACGCTCTCAACTGGCAGGAAAGGAAGTACCTGATCATGGAGGAGATCCTCACCTACCGCCCCGACATCCTGTGCCTCCAGGAAGTGGACCACTACTACGACACGTTCCAGCCCATCCTGGCCAGCCTCGGTTACCACGGCAGCTTCCTGGCCAAGCCCTGGTCGCCCTGTCTGGATGTGGAGCAGAACAACGGCCCCGATGGCTGCGCTCTGTTTTACCGCCGCTCGCGCTTCTCCCTCCAGGCCACCGCTCACCTGCGGCTGTCGGCCATGATGCTGCCCACCAACCAGGTCGCCATCGTCCAGACGCTGATCTGCCAGGTGACGGGCCAGCGGCTGTGCGTGGCCGTCACCCACCTGAAAGCTCGCAGCGGCTGGGAGAGGATGCGGAGTGCGCAGGGTGCCGACTTGCTGCAGAGTTTGCGCAGCATAACGTCCCAGAGTAGCAGCGGCCAGACAGAGGCGGCGCCAGGCACCGTCCCTCTGGTGGTGTGCGGGGACTTCAACGCGGAGCCCTCCGAGGACGTTTACCGGCGCTTCAGCTCCTCCGCCCTCGGCCTGAACTCGGCGTACAAGCTGTTGAGCGCTGACGGACAGACGGAGCCGGCCTATACCACGTGGAAGATCCGCCCCTCTGGAGAGAGCTGCAGCACTCTGGACTATATCTGGTACACCCACGGCGCTCTGAGTGTGGACTGCCTTTTGGACATTCCCACAGAGGAGCAGATCGGCCCCGACCGCCTGCCCTCCTACCACTACCCCTCTGACCATTTATCACTGCTCTGTGACATCAGCTTCAGGGAGGAGCCCCATAGGTTGATGTAGGCTGCCAATCACAGCACCACGGGACCAATAGGAGGACTGAGAGTGGACTGCTTGAAACGATACTCAACCTTTTTACTGTAAATCGGGAGTGAGGAAAGTGAATGTGATACCATCTGCCAGATTGAGTCATGGAAGTGAAATCTGATTATTGTGAATAATTCGCATTGAGACACAAACCACGTTCTGTAATGTTGCTATTATTTAAAACATAGTCATAATGGGGAACATTAGAAGAAGTGAAATGAGACATCGTAACCTCACTTCTGATGGAAAAGCTACTTCTAGCTTTACCAATAATTTGGGATTTGCTCCGTTGACTTGTGTAGAGGTGGGTGAGCCTGTCAGCCCCATGTTTCTTTGAGCTTTTTAAAGTGCTCATATTATGCTTTTTGGCTTTCTTTTCCCTTTTTTATAGTGTTATATATCTTTTTTTTGTGCACGTTATAGGTTTACAAAATGAAAAAGCCCAAAGACTACCCCAAAGGCACTTACCATCTCCAACAGAAACCACTGTTCACCAACTGCTCCAAACGGCTCTATTGTAGTCCAGCCTTTACTTCCGTGACGAACACGCATCACTTTGTAACACACATTATAATGCTCGCCTAGCTGCTAGCGTGGCACGCCCTCAAAATTAAACCATGTAAACCTACTCTAATATCATCTCTAAATACAATTGTGAACCTGAAAATGAGAATAATATGAGCACTTTAACTAAACGCATTTCTTTAACCTAACTTCAGCTGAAATGGCAGCTAAGGGGCTCATCTCCTGAAGTTTGAACACTGGAAACCAAGTGCAGTTAAAAGTATTATCACTTAATTTTATGACTTTTTTTCTTTTTACTTTTTGTCAGTTGGTTATAGCATAATCAACATTTAGTGTTTTTAAATTCATTATTTTGAATTGAGGTTTCTCAGTTTGACATGGGTAACCACGACAGTGTTGTTGCTGTGACTTCATTGTACATGAGAACTGTTTAATTTATAAAAATAAAGTAATTATTTTGACTCTTATTCTTCTTTTTGACTCTTATTGATTTCCTGCCTGGTACAGTTTACTCATGAAGAAGTATGTTGTTAACATAAAATGGATAGAAAGCCCATTGAGCTGTTCGCCATAGTCATTTGACTGGTACCAAAAAAATGGCGATTGTTGTTACTTGTCATGGTGACAACACGTCAGTGAGTCTTATGTTGTGTATGTACAAATGAGGAAATGTACATACACCAAAAGATGCGTACGCCTTACAGTGCGTAATATTCTTCTACAATTCCCAAATCAACTTGGAAATGTGTGCACACATCTCATATCCCGCCCTGTACACGCCCACATTCAACCATAAATAGTCAATGCAAAGCACCTCAGGAATATTGATACATAGAAATGAGTCTGCTGATCAACAGTTCTTCCATTCATGTGGTCTAGCAGTTAGGGGTGGGGAATCACACGATACGATATTATCACGATACTTATGTCACAATACAATATTATTGCGACACTAGTTCAAGTTCATTTATTTATATAGCACATTTAAACAGCCGATAGACAGACCAAAGCGCTTTACAGAGCAAGCATATAAGAAAATAAAAGCAGCAAGACAACGCATAAAACACAAAATAAAAACAGCAAAGCTAAGAGCAACCTTAAAACAGACTGAAGTATAAAAAAGTAGAACCAACCTAAAAAGGAGATCAATATGCTAATGAGAATAAATAGGTTTTTACCAACGACTTGAAGATAGCAAGGTTGGGAGCCATTCTGATCTCTATAGGCAGGGTGTTCCACAGACGAGGCCCTGCCACCGCAAAAGCGTGCTCCCCTCTACGCTTTAGTCTGACACGAGGGACTGCCAGCAGAGCCTGGTCGAGTGATCTTAGGCTTCTGGGCGGGGTGTACGGATGAATAAGTTCGGATAGGTAGACGGGAGCTAAGTTATGTATAGATTTGAAGACAAAGAGAAGGATTTTGAAATCTATTCTCTGTCGAACGGGCAGCCAGTGTAGAGATTTGAGAATAGGAGAGATATGGTCATATTTGCGACAGTTAAGGATAAGTCTGGCCACAGCATTTTGGACTAACTGAAGACGGGCAATTTGAGAACTAGATATACCACAGTAGAGTGAATTGCAATAATCTAGCCGACACGTGATGAATGCATGAACCGCCATTTCCGTTTCAGTTTCAGTTATCGGGGTGAGAAAGCCTTTGATTTTAGACAGTAAACGAAGTTGGATGAAACCGGAGCTGATAACAGATGAGATGTGTTTATCAAATTTTAAGGACTGGTCCACGAGAACACCCAAGTTCCGCACTCCTGCAGATTTAAAAGCAGAAAGACTCCCCAAGTCTAGGCTTGTACACTGGGACCTTTCACTCGGGCTGAAAACAATGACCTCGGTCTTATAATCATTTAAATAGAGGAAATTTTGAGCCAACCATGTCTTCACCTCCTTTAAGCATAGCATAGGTTATTTCTCCTGATTGGCATGTAAATTTGGGTGTCGTCTGCGTAAAAATGAAATAATACATCATGTTTCCTTAAAATAGCGCCCAGAGGCAGCATGTATAGAGAAAATAGAGAGGGAGCCAGAATGGAGCCCTGTGGAAGACCACAGGTCAGAGGTGCCATGGAGCTGGAGAAATTGGCCATCTTTACTAAGAACCTTCTGTCAGAAAGGTAAGACTGGAACCAATTCAAAACTGAAGCTTTAGGCCTACCCAGGTCTCAAGTCTAGCTAACAGAGTAGGGTGGTCAATGGTGTCAAAAGCTGCCGAAAGATCTAGGAGAACTAGAACCACAGTATCTCCAGAATCAGTAGAGGTGTAAACATAATTTAGCACTCGCAGGAGAGCGGACTCAGTGCTATGGGCAGTCCTAAACCCAGATTGAAAAACCTCATAAATACAGTTATTCGACAAGAAGCATTGAAGTTGATCCAACACGATTTTCTCCAATAACTTAGAAATGAAAGGTAAGACAGAGATAGGCCAGTAATTTTTTAAAACAGAATAATATCATTAGGGCAAAATGAAGGTTTTAGCTTGACGCTCACATCCTTCAGTGTCTGGAGGTTGATAGGATCAAAAACCTCCCAAACGCCAGCAGCAAGTGACATGATTGGGGGGAGAGTTACACTAGAACAGACACTAAGTCTTAATTTAGTGATTTTGTTTGAAAAAAATCTCTGGAAGTCTTCACATAGAGCCTCGAGGCAATAGACAATTTAACAGGTGGATTTACAACAGACTGAATGACTGAAAACAAGACCTTTGGATTAGAGTGTTTGGATTCAATTAAATTCGTATAATAAAATATGCAGCTTTAGCTAACTTAGCAGCATTCTGGTATGCTGTAAGAGAGTCTTTGAACATATGGAAAGAGACAGTTAACCTGTCCCGTTTCCATTTGCGTTCGGCCTTTCTACAAATTTGTCTTTGGTGACGAGTGTCAGATTTTGGTTTTGATTTGTAAGGCTTGAGAGGAGCAGTCACGTTAGCTACCTTAAGCCAGGCAGAGTTTAGGAGGATAAGATGTTGATCTGCATCCAGGTCAGATAATGGTTGATCCAAGTGTAAGTGTGAGCATAGTTCAGCAAAGCACAAGTCTCGCATAGTCAGACCTTCCTCCACAGTGATGCGGAGGAGGGTCTGGCTAGTCCAAACGTCACTCCGGGATGGGAAAAAAACGTGCTCTGGTTAATTTGCATTTCTTTAAACCAATCACGATCGTCATGGGCGACGCTATGGTCCGGACAGACCCACGGTGCCGCTGCAAAATAGTTTCGGGAAGGAACTTGTTTTGGTGGAACGTGTACGTTCAAAGGTTGTTTTAGTCGTGCAACAGAAAACTCAGATTGGACAGATAGTCTAGCTAGCTGTCTGGATTTACCCTGCAGAGATCTGAGGAGCAGTTAACCATAGTCCTCATAAATCTACTGGCGTTTAGAACGCCAACAAAAAGAACGAGGAAGGTGACAGACATGCGGCCGAAAAAATTAACATCCGGCGGGACTGGAGCAATCCCAGAAGTGGAACGCCTTGGATATAGACTATTGCAACACAAACATTACATATTGCGATATTCTGCGATATATTGCAGTTAATTACCTTTGTTCGAACTTAAAACTATGTTCCCAAAGGAAAACTTTGTCATCATCTCTTTTATCTATTCAATTCAATTCAATTCAATTTTATTTATAGTATCAAATCATAACACGAGTTATCTCGAGACACTTTACAGATAGAGTAGGTCTAGACCACACTCTATAATTTACAAAGCCCCAACAATTACAGTAATTCCCTCAAGAGCAAGCAGTGCGACAGTGGCGAGGAAAAACTCCCTCTTGGGAAGAAACCTCAGACAGACCCAGGCTCTTGGTAGGCGGTGTCCGACGGTGCCGGTTGGGGCTGTGATGAACAGTGGCAGTAATAGTCACATTAATAATGGAACAGTGACTTCAAATGGTAGTTGTAGTAGTTTATGTCATATCAGTGCGCTGCAGGGCGTTACAGGATGTAGCGTGGCCCAGCAGAGCATGGATGGACGTAGCAGGAAGCAGCAGGGTTCAGCAGGACGCAGCATGACGCAGCATGACACTGCAGGGCACTGCAGAGCTTAGCAGGGAGTGCAGCAGGACCACGCCGACAGCTGCAACCAGGATCTTGGTGCCTACGTTCTCCAAGGAAATACGCTGGGTGAAAAAAGGACTCCGGGGAGTAAACTCCCCAGAAGCTAGGATTAGTAACAAGCATTTCTGGGACAGGATGCACACAAATGGTAATAGAAAGGGAAAGGAGAGAGCAGCTCAGTGTGTCAAAGGAAGGAATTCCCCCGGCAGTCTAGAACTATAACAGCGTAACTAAGAGAGACAGGTCAAAGGAGAGGTAGCCTGTTCGGGTTTGGAACTCTCCCCTGCCGGATCGGGCTGTGTATCTGAAGGGCTATATTTTGTTCATGTCGCTTCAATGAGTCCATATTGGACTGAAATAGCAATAGATTATATTATTCTAGTACCCAAAAGTTAAATTCTCAAGTGCAATTTATATAATAAAAGATCGATCGCGATACTGTATCGACTTTTCCGCCCACCCCTACTAGCAGGGCCATCCATCATGCAGCATGACGCACGAACAATCGGACTGATTGATTATGATCACGACAATCAGTGCCATGTGCGATTTGTGAAAAAAGCAGAGGAGGGGATGTTTTTTGATCATGCACAACAAAACATGCAAGAATTAAATCCCTTTCAATACCATGGATATAGAGCCACTCTGCCAGCCATGCCAAAACACTTTTTTGTGAACTTCAATATAATCTCAGAATGAAATAGCATGACAAGGTGTCAAAATAAAACGCAGGGCTTTCAAGTCGGAGAGAGGAGTTCACTTCGCAGCGAAAACAAAATACGTTCACCCAGGAAACTCTCGTTCGTTCCACGAGTGTTTTAACCACGATTTCTTTTCTTAACTAGTCGTTTTGGTGCCTTAACTTAACTTTCATCGCTGCATGACGCTCACTTTTTCTGGCTAAACTCCACTACCACTGCCCCTGAAAGGTATATCACCTGGCGGTGCCTGTAGCCGGCTCGCAGTCACCTATTGGCGGCTAAACAACTGCTGCTGTTAGGCGGCGTCCCGGAGCTCTGTAGCAGCTAAATACAACCAACAGCTGCTGCTCAGATTTTATCGTTCTATAGCACTGTGTTCATGTTACAGCGCTTTACTTAGTTTAAAACACTTCTATTTTAGGTATATAATACATTATATTAGTCTTGCATTGTCCACATAACATTCTGGGATGGGAGAAAAACATGCTCTGGTTTATTGGCATTTCTTTAAACCAATCACAATTGTCGTGGGCGGCGCTATGTGTTAACATGTTATGCCCCCTCTACACTGTTCACTACGGCAGAAGGTTTTTCCCGGTGTGTGTGCGGTTAGTGCATGCGTGGGACGGGGGGTAGTTGTTTGTGTGGAAGATGGCGGATATATGTGTCCTAGCTAGCTGTACACTTAATAAAAGTCTGAACTGATTAAACGTCGTGTTTATTAGGAGTAACATTGGTAGCAGAGGATGGTTGTAAGATGGCAGGTAGTTATAAAGTTCCGCCGAAGTTTGATGAAGCCAGGCCATACAATTGTTGGAAAAATGAAGTCAATAGCTGGACGAGGGTTACCGACCTCGACAAAAAGAAACAAGCCCTTGCTGTTGCCTTGGGGCTTGAGGGGAGAGCCCGTGAAACAGCGATGGAAATACCCGCGGAAGATTTGGACAGTGAAGACGGTATGAAAACCTTGCTTGCTAAGCTGGACGGCATGTTCCTAAAGGAGGAAAAGGAACGCGCATATGAAGCCTATTCTTATTTTGATGGCATAACGAAAGATAGTGCCGCTTCTATGGTGGACTACATAATTGACTTCGAACAGCGATACAACCGGATGAAAAAGTATAATATGACGCTTCCTGATGCTGTGCTGGCTTTTAAGCTTTTAGACACGGCCTGTCGCGATGAGAAAAGCAGACAGCTAGCACTGACGGCCTGCACGGAGTTGAAGTTCTCCTCCATGAAGTCGGCTCTAAAAAGGATTTTTGGAGGGAAAACGACAGGTTCATTAAACGGAATACAAATGAATCAGGACGTGGCATTTTTCACAGAACAAAGACCACAAGGAAGAGGAAAACGGAACGCAACATGGCAAAGTGGACAACTGAAGCAGCCATTACTGGGGACTAATCCACTGGATAAGTTCGGTAAGAGGTCCAGATGTGCTATTTGCCAATGCACGTTTCATTGGGCTAAAGACTGTCCTCACAAGAAAACTGAACAAGTAAGAATAACTGAAGATGTGAATGTAGAGGAAGGTAACATTACATTGTTTACAAAGGCCTCAATGTCAGACGCTGAGATATTTATGACTGAATCATTGGGATCTGCGATTATTGACACTGCCTGTACCCGTACTGTGTGTGGGGAGAAATGGCTGGAAAGCTATATTGATGACCTCACCCCAGATCAGGTGAAAAGACTGATGCAAACAGAAACTCCCAGTTGCAGACCTTTTCGGTTTGGAGATGGCAATTTGGTGTATTCCACAAGAAATGTGAAACTACCAGCTAAGATAGGACTGACAAAATGCCACATTGAAACTGAAGTTGTCAAGGTTGACATTCCGCTCCTGTTGAGTAAAACGTCCCTTAAAAAAGCAGGGACCATTTTGGACATGGAAAAGGACAGTGCAGTGATGTTCAAACAATCCATACCTCTTAAATTCACTAGTTCTGGACATTACTGTGTCGACATCAGAGACAGAGAAACTGAAAAAGGTTCAACTGAAGAGAAAGTCCTAACAGTAACAGAAAATATGTCTCCAGATGAGAAACGTAAAGTCCTTCTGAAGCTCCATAAACAGTTTGGTCACGCATCTGCAGACAGACTACAGAGGCTCATTAACAGTTCAGGAAATAAAGACAAAGAATGCTTTACTGTCTTACAACAAATAGTTTATGACTGTGATGTATGCCAGAAGTACAAAAAGACAAAGCCGAAGCCTGCTGTGGGGCTGCCCTTGGCGTCGGAATATAACGAGACGGTGGCCATGGATCTGCATGAGTTGGAACCAGGTTTATGGTATCTTCACATCATTGACCACTTCACACGTTTCAGCGCAGGAAACACTGTGAAAACAAAGAAGTCATCTGAAATTGTCAACTCTTTCATTCATACTTGGATTAGTGTCCATGGCGCCCCCCAGAGGCTGTACAGTGACAACGGTGGAGAATTCAACAATGAAGAGATCAGAGACATGGCTGAAAACTTTAACATTGAGACAAAAACAACAGCAGGATACAGTCCCTGGAGCAACGGACTACTCGAGAGACATAACCAAACACTGACTGAGATCATCCAGAAGGTCAAACGAGAGAATGGATGTGACTGGCACACTGCCCTTGACTGGGCCCTCATGGCTAAGAACAGTATGCTGAATGTTCAGGGTTACAGTCCATATCAATTAGTGTTTGGACGGAATCCTAACCTTCCATCTGTATTAGTTGATAAACTACCTGCTCTAGAGGGTACCACCATGAGTGCTAGAGTAGGAGAACACATTTCAGCTTTACATGCTTATAGGAAAGCATTCACAGAGGCCGAGTCTTCTGAGCGGATAAGAAGGGCAATGAGGAAGCAGCTCAGGCCCACAGATGACATGTATGTGACAGGAGACAAGGTTTATTACAAAAGAGCAGACTGTCCTGAGCGGAATGGACCAGGTATAGTTATTGGTCAGGATGGAGCTGTTGTGTTTGTAATACATGGGGGGATTCTAGTTAGAGTGCACCAATCCAGGCTCTGTAAGGTAAACACACAGGAATCTCAGGATAAGCCAACTGTGCAAGACAGCATAGAGAAGTCAAGCAACATAGGCAGCTTTAACAATGTAGCAGAAAGCTCAGATAGTGAAGAAAACCCAGACAGCAAACAGGGCAACACCGGTGAACAATGTTTGTGGTAACTCTGTCTCTTCTGCTGGTGTAAAGTTAAAAACAGGACAGACTGTAACATTTAAGAAACCTGATGATAGTCGCCTACAGAGAGCCAAGGTTTTAGGCAGAGCAGGCAAGGCTTCTGGAAGGCTCAAAAACTGGTTTAATCTACAACATGTTGAACCTGATGGCAGTGATGGGCAAAAGGAGTCAGTTGATATGTCAAGTGTTGATAATCTTAACATTGAATCTGAAATGGAGACTGATGTACTCATAACAAAAGACATTTCATTTAATGCAGCCAAACAGGACGAAATAATGAGTTGGTACAAAATCAATGTATTTGAGGAAGTTAATAATGCAGGTCAAAAGTGTGTCTCTACCAGGTGGGTCTGCACTCTCAAAGAAACTCCTAATGTTATAGTGCCAAAAGCACGACTCGTAGCCAGGGGTTTTGAAGAGCTTAATATTCACGAGCTGCAGAAAGATTCCCCAACCTGTGCTTCTGAATCTTTCAGGTGATTATTAGCAGTCATCTGTCAAAACAAGTGGCAAGTCCATTCTATGGACATAAAGTCCGCTTTCTTACAGGGCATGGAGTTGTCCAGAGAAATTTATGTCCGGCCCCCTCCTGAAGCAGGAAAGGAAAATATTCTATGGAAACTTAACAAATGTGTCTATGGCCTTACAGATGCATCACTGTGTTGGTACAACAAGGTGAAAGAAATAATGCTGAGTACAGGTGCCAAAATGCCTCAAGTAGATCCAGCAGTTTTTTATTGGTTGGATGAACAGTGTAAAGTGACTGGAGTACTCGCATGTCATGTTGATGACTTTCTTTTTGGCAGGCTCGGACACTTTCTCAACAGAAGTGATCCCTACGCTTAAGTCTGCTTTCCATGTTGGGCGTGAGGAACATGAAAATTTCTGCTATGTGGGAATGGACTTTGTTAGTAATGATGGTGTAATTCACGTACATCGGCATAGTTACATTGAAAACCTACAGCCTATCAAGCTGCAAGCAGCACGTGCAGTGCAGAGAGATGCCTCTCTTAATGAAACTGAAAAAGAGCAGCTTAGGTCAAAAATAAGACAGATACTATGGGTTGCAAAACAAACTAGACCAGACATTATGTTTGATGCAAGCAACCTAGCATCCAATATAAAAGATGCCACAGTCCAGTCTATTCATGAGACAAATAAGGTCCTCAGAAAGCTTAAATCTGAAAAAGTGTCTCTCAGGTTTCACCATTTGGGAAACAGTCTACACGTTATTGTTTTTAGTGATGCTTCTCTTGGAAATCTCCCTGATGGGGGTACGCAGGGGGGTACATTGATCGGACTCATGGGAGAAGGAGGGAAGTTTTCTCCTCTCTGTTGGCAATCTAAGAGGATTAGACGTGTCGTGAGGAGTACTCTGGCAGGGGAAACTCTGGCCATGTCAGATGGACTAGACAATTCTATTTTTCTGGCTACCCTCTTTTCTGAGCTCACAAGTGGTAATGCTGAACTTAATGCTCCTCTGTTGGTCTGTGTGACGGACAATCACTCTCTGTTTGATGCCCTCAAGTCAACAAAACAGGTCACTGAAAAACGACTAAGGCTGGAAATAAGCAGCATCAAGGAGCTTGTACAGAGTAAGAAGATAAAGAAAGTGCTCTGGTCAGACACAAAAACTCAACTCGCTGACTGTCTTACCAAAAAGGGAGCGTCAGCTCTGGTGTTGTTAAAAGCACTCAGTGAGGGACTGTGGTGCTATTGAAAGCACTCATTTAAAGGACTGTGGACACAAAGCTAAGAACAAAAGGACATTTAAAAGAACTGAACATTGCATTTGCATTTGTAACAACAGTTTTATTTTAAGTTATAGTAACTATGGCTATTGTTATATATATATATATATATATATAGTATGTAACATTTCTTTGTATTCTCCTAATTGTTTAAAGTATAGGGAGATTGTTAACATGTTATTCCCCCTCTACACTGTTCACTACAGCAGGAGGTTTTTCCCGGTGTGTGTGCAAGTTAGCGCATGCGTGGGACGGGGAGTAGTTGTTTGTGTGGAAGATGGCGGACATATGTGTCCTAGCTAGCTGTACACTTAATAAAAGTCTGAACTGATTAAACGTTGTGTTTATTAGGAGTAACACTATGGTCCGGACAGAGCCATGGTGCCGCTGCAAAATAGCTTTGGGAAGGAACTAAAAATTGTTTACTCGTGCAACAGAAAACTCAGATTGGACAGATAGTCTAGCTAGCTGTCTGGATTTACTCTGCAGAGATCTGAGGAGCAGTTAACCATAGTCCTCATAAATCCACCGGAGTTTAGAACACCAACACAAAGATCCTTGAGAAGGTAGTCGCTAATCAGTTACATGACTTTCTACATAGCAATAGTTTATTTGAGGACTTTCAGTCAGGATTTAGAATGCATCATAGCACAGAGACAGCACTGGTGAAAATTACTAAAAACCTTCTAACTGCTTCAGACAAAGGACTTGTCTCCGTACTTGTCTTACTAGATCTTAGTGCTGCATTCAACACTATTGACCATACCATCCTGTTACAGAGACTGTAACATTTAGTTGCCATTAAAGGAATTGTACTAAGCTGGTTTAAGTGCTATTTATCTGATGCATCTCAATTTGTTAATATTAACGATAAATCCTCCAGGCACGCTAAAGTTAGCCATGGCGTTCCACAAGGCTCAGTGCTTGGACCAATTCTATTCACCTTATACATGCTTCATCTAGGCCGAATTATTAGGAAACACGCAATTAACTTTCACTGTTATGCGGATGACACCCAATTATACTTGTCAATCAAGCCAGACGAAACCAGTCAGTTAGCTAAACTTCAAGCATGCATTGAAGATATAAAATCATGGATGACCTACAATTTTCTGATGTTAAACTCAGACAAAACCGAGGTTATTGTGCAGGGCCCTAAACAACTCCGAACCTCATTATCTAAAGATATAGCTACTCTGGATGGCATTGCTGGCATTACTATCAGATTGCTCAAATAAGTCCCATAAGACTCTCCAGCTGATCCATAATGCTGCAGTGCGTGTTCTGACAAGAACTAAGAGATCATACTGTATTTCTCCTGTATTAGCTTCTCTGCATTGGCTTCCTGTAAAATCTAGGATTGAATTTAAAATCCTTCTCCTGACCTACAAAGCTCTAAATGGTCAAGCACAATCATATCTTGAAGAGCTCATAGTACCTTATTGTCCCACTAGGGTACTGCACTCCCAGAATGCAGTTACCTGTGGTTCGAGAGTCTCTAAAAGTAGAATGGGAGCCAGAGCCTTCAGCTACCAGGCTCCTCTCCTGTGGAACCAGCTCCCAGTCTGGACACCGTCACCACATTTAAGAGTAAACTTAAAACTCTCCTCTTTGATAAAGCCTATAGTTAGGGAGTGAGGAGTTGCAGCGTACACCCGGCAACATCCTGCTACGTCCTGCAGTGCCCTGCTACACCCTGTAACGCCATGCAGTGCCCTGCTACGCCATGAACTACTAAACTACTATTTCTAGTCATAGTTCCATTATCTTTATTGTGACTATAGCCTCTTTCCGACCAAGTAGTTACAGGAACATAGTTATAGGAATAGTCCACTTCTAAACAGTTCTACTAACTACTCTCCCCCAAAACCGTTTTTCCATTTGCCTTCACACTGGCCAAGTGGCCATAGGAACTGGTAGGAGGGGTAAGGGAGTGACGCAAGCACGGCAACTTTATAGCATCGTCACTTGACTTAAGCGCCACAATAAAGAATAAACGGAGTTCGAACGGCGGCATTTAAAGATAGGCTGGAGTACTTAACAGAGAAACAGAAGACGAATGCTCCAGCGTAATATGATCCTAATTACAGTTTTTCTTGATTGCTTTGACCTGCTTAAAGAAACTGGGATCCACTCGGTTTTCATCATCACTGTCTCAGCAGAGAAGAAGACACCTCTTGCAAATGTGTTAACCCTTTCTCATTGGATTAACACACTTTTGCAGAACAGTTAACACGGATGTCATTCAAGCAGTCCAAACTCCATTGTTTTAGCAAGCTATCTGTTCCTAACTATTAGAAACTACCTACATCAGCATGAAATCACTGAAGCACCTGTTTGACACTCCTTCACACAAATCTTCAATTAGCAATCAGTCTGCAGGCCTTAAAGGTGCAGCATCTGTGTTGTTCTTTGCCAACATGGATGGAAGAGGTCAAAGGCAGATGAAGGGGTAGAGGTAGAGGGGTTCGAGGAAGAGGAGTCAGAGTGCGAGGTGGAGGTATAGTTGGAAGGGCTCAGGTTTCTGATGAAATTCGGGCAAGTGTTATTGATCACGTTATCAATCATGGCCTTTCACTTAGAGAAGCTGGACAAAGAGTCCAACCTGTTCTGAACAGAAACGCTGTCGCATCCATTGTCAGAATTTTTCGACAGGAAAACAGGTAATGTTGCTGTACAGTATATACAGAAATATCTTCAGTGATATACTTTATGTAATTGTTCCCTCATTCCCATTACATGTATTCTTTATAAAATCCAAAGGGTACCATTCTCTGGTGGCAGAGGGAGATTTTTTAGTGCTGAGCAGGAGGCAACCATTGTGAACATGGTTGTGGCAAACAATGCCATAAGGCTGCGTGAAATCAGGGCAGCAGTGATTGCAGACCAGGGCATGTTATGAAAGAAATGCCAATAAACCAGAGCATGTTTTTCTCCCATCCCGGAATGCTGTGTGGACTAGCCAGACCCTGGTCCGCAGCGCTGTGGAGGAAGGTCTGGCGATTAATCTGAAACACAGCTCAGCAGTGTGTGTTTCTAAGTCTGTAATAAACATTGTGTTTTGATTAGGTCCCTATTGAAATTATTAAAAGTTTAGTGTATAAGGGCTCAGGCATTGTGATGGAAATATATGGTTATGATATATATTATGTCTTAAGTTGTTGCAGCAATGTTTGGGTTGATAGCATTTGTTACAGACTTGGTGGAAAATGTAACTAATGTAAACAAAAAAATCTAAACTCGAAAATGTATAAAAATGGTAAAAAATCCCTCCAAAATACCACATTAAGACACTAAGACCTTGAGGAACACCATAGAAAAATCCACGCTGGGATTCGGTTTCAAAACTTTCGACATTTGGAGATTCCGATTGGATGGAGGCTACTTCTGTTCTAGAACCCCCCCCTTAATGTCAATATACCTAGGAAAGCCATACGCCCTCTGAAAGCCCCCAGTCTGTAGTTTGTGCCTGTAAAGTTTTATGAAGCTGTGATTATCCTAGAGGTCCCGACAGCTCATTTTATACTGCGAGGTCAAGTTTTTACAGTTTTTTTTACAACTGCTTACACACCAAATCACAAAACGTCACACGGATTTTGAAACCGCTCACTCAAAGAGCAAAACTACACACCAAATCTCCAAAAAACATAAGCTATGTCTCAGCCTTTCACTCAGTTTTCAATTGCATTAAAATAAAATACAAAAAAATGTCAAAACACTACACATAATGCTCTACCTAAGATAACAGGAAGTGACTTGCTTTCCTTTTCCAAACACAACCAATCAAATTGCTACACTTATTCACACACCCACTCCTCACATGTGCAAGCTAACCAATACATTTACTATTATGAAAGAAAGTGTTAGCCATTTAATACAAATGCTTCATTTTGAGATGTGTTTATGGCATTTTGAATGCAGGGTTTCATTTTGAAGGAGATAGGAGGCATATTGTGTGTGCAGTTTTGGGAATTGAGTGTAGTTCTTTTTTTTTTGTGTGTGTGTAAGCAGCTGTGTAAAACAAAAAGTAAAAAAAAAAAAAAGTAACTACAATGAAATAGCTACTATGGGGACTAACATTAGCCCAGTCCGACCAGACACTGGTACATTTCATTTGTACAGAGAGTCTGGCCTCTCTCCATTGACAAGTGTTAACTTCCTTGAAGGCGGGTACTCTGTTGAAGTTTAAAACTATTGGATCTGCCCAGAGCCACTCTGGATCTGCCAGAACCAATCGCTAACGTTTGCTCGTGACGTATGTCACGCGCAATGTGCAACAAGAGGGGAGACCGACAACAACTATCGGATTATATTTAGCATTAACGTTAGCCTTAGCCAAGTCCTTCACCGCTAACGGAGCGAGCTGGAAAATCTAACTGTTCCCAAACCCCGTGGGGGGGAGGGGCACAACATCACGGCCACCAACACAACTCCGCAAAGATTGTTCTTTCTCTGGCTTTAACTTCTGGATATTCGGCAGCGTTGCCACAACAGACCGAATGGCTTCGCTCGCATCTTTTTAGCGCACGTCCTCAACGTCATCGTTCTCAGCCAATCCCTCTGTTCGCTGATTGGACCGCCAAATATTTGGCCGGAGAAAACCCAAGAATATACCGCAAACCTTTTATATATGTCAATGCCGCAAACCCAGACGAGAGTACTGAAGGGAAATGAAAATTGAGCGGAAGTACGTAGGAGGGCGGAGCCACTAGAGATACCAAATGAAGCTTCGTGAAACTTTGCGAACCCTCTTCTTTATTTTCTGAGCCCACCAGATGGCGCTCTTGGTTTAAAGAAAAAGAATGAACATCTTTGTTGAACAGAGAGAGCGCCGTCAGAAAATGAAGAGAATGCTTCACGAAGCTCCATTTGGCCCTAACTACACCGTATGCAGTGCATTCAGTGCATTTCAGTCCAGAAAGTATTTCCTCTTTGCTTCTTTCCACAAACAGGTGTTTTAAGTGGTTTTCCCCTTTTACATTTTCAGTGTTTTTTTTGTGCAAACCATTTCCAACATGGCATCATGACTTCGCGTAAATATACACTCCAACTTTCTTAAGCCAAGTGGCGTGTTATCTGTACACTTTTTCAGCTATCCGCGGGTATGTCTACGCTGTCAGACTGATCTCATAAAGTGGCGTACGTATGACACGCCAATTCGTATGCCGTTGTGGTGTGTTATCAAGACGCATAATCGCTTTTTAGCATGTTTATCAACGGCGTTCGGTTTAAACCTTTCCCAATGTTCTTTTCCTAAACCCAAACTTTTTAATTTTATTTATTTTTACAAATAGCACGTTCTCGCGATAATGTGCGTTTACATCCACTGTATACAGCGTAGACATACACGTGCAAAGCTCAAAATGCGTACAGATAACACGCCATTTGGCTTTAGGAAAGTGGCGTGTATGTTTACGCAAAGTCATGATGCCATGTTGACGCTGTATAGAGCCGGGGGCGTACACATACACGCCACCTGTTATGGTGAGAAGTAACAACGGCCTGTAACAATTATTACGTAATTGTCTCATCGCAATATTTTTACGTAAGTTAGAAAAAAAACCTAAGTAATGAAGCAGTGATGACTATTTTTTTGTACTGTCGTGTTATCGTGAGAACATGTTATCGCGAGAACGTGTTATGGCGAGAAGAAAGCTACGGTTGAGTTTAGGAAAATAAGAACGGGTTGGCTTTAGTAAAAGAAAGCGAAGGTTGAGTTTAGGAAAAGAAGAACGGGGCTGGCTTCAGTAGAAGAAGAAAGCTACGGTTGAGTTTAGGAAAAGAACGGGTTGGCTTTAGTAAAAGAAAGCTACGGTTGAGTTTAGGAAAAGAAGAACGGAGTTGGCTTCAGTAGAAGAAGAAAACTACGGTTGAGTTTAGGAAAAGAAGAACGGAGTTGGCTTCAGTAGAAGAAGAAAGCTACGGTTGAGTTTAGGAAAAGAAGAACGGAGTTGGCTTCAGTAGAAGAAGAAAACTACGGTTGAGTTTAGGAAAAGAAGAACGGAGTTGGCTTCAGTAGAAGAAGAAAGCTACGGTTGAGTTTAGGAAAAGAAGAACGGGGTTGGCTTCAGTAGAAGAAGAAAGCTACGGTTGAGTTTAGGAAAAGAAGAACGGGGTTGGCTTCAGTAGAAGAAGAAAGCTACGGTTGAGTTTAGGAAAAGAAGAACGGGGTTGGCTTCAGTAGAAGAAGAAAGCTACGGTTGAGTTTAGGAAAAGAAGAACGGGTTGGCTTTAGTAAAAGAAAGCGAAGGTTGAGTTTAGGAAAAGTCACACGCAGGACAAGGAAACGTCACACGCAGGACGCGATCCTCGGTCTCCTGGGTGAAAGTCCGGACCAACCTCCCAATTCTCGCCCTTTCATACTACTCGCTACGGTGTAAAGTCACACGCAATCGCAAGGTAATGTAAGTCAATGGAGGCCAAACGGCGTTGATAAACACGCTAAAAAGAGAGTATGCGTCTTTATAAACACACCAATAATTGCATACGAATTGGCGTGTCATACATACGCCACTTCATGAGATCGGTCTGCTATTTCAATATTTGAGATTCATTCAGAATGATGCTCATCGGGAAATACTTTGAAACAATCTCAAACCTTTTTCTATTCAGTTTCTGCATTTACAAACCTAAGAGAAATATGAAGAGGTGAGCAGTAATAATCATCTCCCAGCCACAGATGACCAACACGCCAAATCCAGCAGGTCGGCTGCGTACTAATCCCACAAAGTAACCACCAGCAGCAACAGTGGCTCTCTGAGGCCTGAACTGAGCAATGTACTTTGTATTCATGCAACTTCAGCATTTCTTTTCAAACAAGGCCCTAGAAAACGCCCTTGCATTTTTCAGATGGCTGAATAAGACCACTTCAGTCAGATGAAGTCACATTTGTCATTTTTTTATAATACATATTTCAGTAAAATCTACTTCAATACACTGATACAAGAAAAAAATAGTATATTATACTTGTTTGGAGCACGCTATTTTAGTTGTTTAGTCTCGACACAGACATCCTTTCACTCCCTTTTTATGAACAGTAAAAAAACAACAGTGCTGTGGAGTAACAGAACTCGGAGACAAACCATTAGACTGAAACAGAAGAGGAAACAAAGACATGAAATCAAACTGATATATACCCGCCGAGTATCAAAAAATGCTTTTTACATTTCTGTTTACAACAAAGTCTTGTCAGGCTTTTTATATTACCTTTTGATTACAAAAAGGAGTTTTTTCTCATTTACAATCTAAGGCTGCCCAGGACTCCTGAGCTCCGAAGGATTCGTGTGTGTGTGTGTGTGTGTGTGTGTGTGTGTGTGTGTGTGTGTGTGTGTGTGTGTGTGTGTGTGTGTGTGTGCATTTGTGTGCGTGTGTGTGTGTGTTTGTACAACAGTCCCTTAAATCCTTTGTGGGGCTTCAGCAGCTCCACAGTAAGCGCAGGCGTCACGCTGACTGTCTGAGCCAATCAGAGAGCATCTCTGCTCTGTGACGGTGGGGTGGGGTGGGTGGGGGATGTGTCCTGCACTTCCTCAGCAGTGTCCACAGTCACTTCCTGTACACCTCCCCCCCCACTCAGGGCAGAGCACTCAGGACGAGGCGGTTTCAGCTGATGCTGCTGGTGGGCTGGTGGGGGGCGGAGCCTCCGCCGCTGCCTCTGACTGCGCGGCTTTGAGCTGACCCCTGGGCTGGGCGGTGGGGGTTTTGGGCGGGGAAGGGTGAGGCTGGCCGACGTGGACAGAGAGCTGTGGCAGCGGCTGGGCCACCGCCGCCGGTTTAGCCAGGATGAGGTGCGGCGTCGGCCGGCCTGCCGTGAGCTGGACCGTCGGGGCCGTGGCGGCGGGCTTAGCGGCGGAATGCGCCAACGGCGTCGCAACGGGTTTAGCCTGGAAGAGCTGCGCCAGCTGGGCCGACGGGTTGCCCTGCATGAGCGCGGCCAGCTGGTTGGCCGGGATGGTGATGATGGTGATCTTCTCTCCCGCTTTGGAGCCGGCGGGCAGCATGGCGGGCAGAGCCTGGATGACCAGTTTGGGGGGAGCGCTGGCGGAGGCGTTGCCTACCGTCACCGGGACTCCCGCGGTGGTGGTGAGGATGGAGGAGGAGTTCAACGTCACCTGACCCAGCGAGTTGGTCATGACCAATGGCATGGCTCGGATGGACCTGCGGGAGAAAGCACACGGATGTGATGAAAATGGCGTTTACATCACCTGCTCTCCGCCACAGCTGCAACATGGCAGTTCCTCTCCGATTTACACGACAGGCCTCTGTCACAGAAGACATTTGGCCATGCGCCGGTGTAAAGGAAATGAATGATGGCTGAGATCCATTTAGGCGCTTCAGTTTCAGGGGCCCGGTATTGTTCATGCTGGCTCGCCGTCACACCTTCATGACTTAACTTGGCCACTTGACTAAACGGAGCCATCGTTGAGGTTATAAGTAACACCTGGGCTTTTTCTGCTACGGACAGGTAACACTTTACTTGAAGGTATCCACATACGAGTGACATGACACTGGCATGAACACATGAACCCTAACTCGAACCCTCACTTGTCATGACAAAAACTGAATGACACTTAGGCCGGTTGCACACTGGCTGCGTTGCGGGAGCGTGGCGTTTCTGTTGCGTGGCGGCTGCCTGGCGCTGCTGCTGCTAGCCTTGTCTGGACACATGTATGTTTCCCATTGATAAAATGAAATACCATGTTGAACATAAATATGTACTGATCCGATTACAGCAAAGACAACGTCGGCAGTATTGACGGCAAAATAGACTACAGAATATTTCGTTCTGTATTGATAGGTGCAATATTAGAAAATCGATTTAAAAAATGTTTTTTCATTTATATATCTGCATTTATATCAAAACCTAGAGACTTTCAAACATCAACATGTCCTTTATTAATATGTATTTGTGTCTAGATGACATATAAACATCTTTTCCTATTACATTTTGCCTGGAAACGCTTCCAACACACTTGCGTGTCGCGTGAAAAATAGGCGTCGGTTCTATTTCTAGCAGGCACACGTTTTTTGAGACTCACGTGGAAGCTCTAACCTGTTAACATGGGAGCCAAAATATAAAACGGACACGCCACACAGCTGACACGCTCACGCCACGCATCCAGTGTGTAACCGGCCTTAATGACAGAAGTGTTAAGTCATAAACATTTATGACTCGTTTATAATGTTGATGACACGTTCACGACAGTGTCATGTCACTCTTATGTAGATACATTCAAAGTGGAACCCAAAATGATCTATTGTGGAAAAAAGGACTACGGTCCAGGGTTCAGTTCTTCATGCGTGGATAACTGAGTGGGCTTAAATTAGTTCCGTTCACACATGGAATATGCATGAATGAGTAGGTTTACATGCACACTATATATAAATAATATTCCACTATTATTCCAAAATTGACAACATATCAAATTTGTTACAGGTCATGTAAATGGCGCTTAGATCTCCGGCAACATGGGAGTGGACAAATGTACCATTTATTTTTGGAAATCAATTAACACCATAAAAAAAATGACAAATATTGCCCAGAATGCCTCAAAGAAAATCGTGAAAGGATAACAGTAGTTACTGGATGCTGAGTAGGCCTGTAACAGTTATTACATAATTGTCTAATCGCAATATTTTTTACATAAGTTAGGAAAAAACATAAGGCCTGAAGCAGCGATGACTATTTTTTGTACTTTTTTTTTTGTTAATGATCAAATCTTTGTGTTGTATTGATGAGACTAAATGTCCTATTGTCAATTTTATGTTCATTTAAGAAAAAAATACAATGTTTTTATGATAATAAAGAGGCATGGCTTACTTCACAGGCTGTGTATTTGTGTTATGTTATCTGGGTCAGTGATATATAACCAAAAGACGTATCAAACCAGCTATTAGGCTAACTGAAATAAAACCATGCCAATCTCTAGGTATGGTGAAGGCTATGTGATGATGTGGAGGGGGGAGGGGGGGGGGGGTATTTTAATGGCAAAGGCCAAGGGAACTTTATCAGGATGCATAGTATCCTGGATCCATGGAATAACTGGCCTTTAAAAATAAAAATCTGCCTGCCTCTATGGGAAGTTAACATAGGGGTGTGTATACCTATGCCCCCTGTATTTTAAGGAAGAACATTTATGTATTTATGATACATTATTCATTCACAAAGAAAATTGGTGTCCTTAAAGGTTGGATTTTTCCAATTTTTTTTAATTAAGGCATTAAGATCAATTTCCAAAAGATGATTTTTTTCTATTCATCTTTTTAGTCAACTTTAGCATGGGTTCCTAAACTTATGAGCAGCACCGTATGTAGGTTTACTGTATGTTAATTGTGCGTTTCTGTGCGACGCGGCGCCATTTTTGTTCTCTCGAAGGGCCCAAGACTAATTTCTCCTATAGGAGACAATTATCTGATCTTATTTTAATGCGTCAAAACCATTAGTTGCGTTAGAACGAATCTGCGACAACACGTTAAAACATCGGCAGGTATTGAAACTGTGAAAACAGAGACCTGGTGGCAGCGTTGCCGGGGATGACGGTGACGTAGGTCTGCTGAGGCTGGGTGGTGGCGGGGGAGCTGGTGCCCAGGCTGGCGGGGCCGTGCTGGTGAGCCGGATGCTGGCCAACCATCACGCTCTCGCCGTCCTCCACCTCCTCGCCGTCCTCCTCGTCGTCAATCACCCGGATGTTCTTGGGCATGTCTTTAAACTGGTAGGCCAGCCGCTGGCCCTCCACTTTGGCCAGGATGCCGCGCTGGTAGTAATACCTACACACAAAGACACACACACACACACACACACACACACAGTTATTATATATGACAGGCAGACTCCGTTCAGGACTGTAAAGGATAGGGCTGCACGATATGAGGAAAATTGCGATTATTTTGACTGATATGATTCATGTTATTGGAGGGAATGATCATTTTTGTATCATTCTCATTTTCATTGCAAAATATTAAAATGTAAAGTGTGATTTCTGCTAGGATCTGTACCAAACAAAGAGGTTTTCTTTAGTCTGTAGGATAGGATTGGTAGGCCGGTACCCGGGACGTCTCCAGCGCCAAAGGAAAATCTGATTGACGTCTGATTTTCTGCAGCCGGCCTTCCTCTCATCCACAGCGACTACTATATCGACAAATGCGGCTGGCGCCGATTTGACTGGACCGGAACGCTACGCTGTATAGTGCTAACGGTATCTCTGTTTGGCAGGGTCAGACTTTACCGGAGTCTCCCGATGAGCACGCTGCTCTGGGGACTGCCGGCGCCGCGAGATGCCGCTGCTGACAGATGCCGCTGCTGACAGATGCAGAGCTCTCCGTCCGCCGGACTGCGCTTCCGTCTATCAGTATTACATTGAGACAGTTTCATTACCTGTAAAACGTCTCTGTGTAATTTTAACATCGACAACTTCTCAACCCCTCCCCCCTCCTTTCTGCTAAATCCCAAACTGTCTCCTAAGCCCCTCCCCCCACAAGGGAGAATGAATGCATGTGCATGAGCAGTGATTGACACGCAGTTAGACTGGCCCTGATTGGTGCATCTGAACAGGGAGCTGTGGATTTTTGCAAATCACACTACAGGCTGTAGGCGGTGCCAGAGGAGCCGGATTTGTTTTTTAAATGACCTGCTTCATGTAGTTCTACTGGAACATAGGGTCAGTTTCAGCAAATATGACATAAGGTCAGTTTTATAAGACTTACCTACTGCACCTTTAAGCTTTTTCCCGTGTTGTTGATGCGTGAAACTCAAAGTTTGGAGTGCTTTAGTGGCATTGCCCTGACTCCCTGAATAAGCTGCAGAGAAGTCGTCTCGCTCCGCCTCTCTGCTGAGCCCCGTTCACGTAGCCCAGCAGCAGCAGTTGAACTGCATTTCACACTATGATGGTTACATTTGCAATGAATCCGGGGTTCACGTGCCTGCCGAACTGTAGGGGCGGCCCGTTACACTACTGTAACTATTCAACATCACTGACAATTATTTTGACCAATATTTAAAAATAGAAAACATAACATTTTATGGGGTTTTGTAATCAACACTATTGTATTATTGTACAAATTAGCCACAACCGTAATAGCAGTGCACACACCTCAACCCCCCCCCCCATTAAGATATTGCAATTTCAATAAAATCAGTGCTAGTAAAGGATTAGGTGTTTGCGGAGAGGACAGGCAGACCTCAGGGCTCGGCCCATGGTCTCGTAGTTCATGTCGGGCTTGTTCTTGTGCTTCCCCCACAGTTTGGACACGGCCTTGGAGTCGACCAGTTTGAAGATGCCCTTCTCCCGCTGCATCCACTTGATGTACTTGGGACAGGTGTTTTTATCCTGCAGCAGCTCCAGCAGGAACTCCCACAGATAGGTGGTGTTGCCTTCAGGACAAAGAGCACAAAGTCGTGTAAACCCAAGAAGCTCGGAATCATTATTTCACAGTGACGTGTCGATGCAGTGACGGTCAGGGGGGGGGCAAAAGGGTCTCGCTCACAGGATCAACGCATCCGACATCTCCCACAAGCACCTCAGTTAGCTACAGTCACTTTGATTATAAAAAGTTGTAACTCATTTTCATTGACACCAAAGCAGTATTGAGCATTGCCAAAACCATCAAGTGAATGAAGATAACTGTAAATGTGGTAACATTTTTACTACATAAACAAATAGATGTTGCATAATGTACTGCCACTGTTACATACAAAAGAAGATAGACAAGAAAACATTTGGGCCATGTTCTGAGTTCAAATTCTGGAGTTCTGAGATGAATTTTATATATATATATATATATATATATATATTAGAGATGCACCGATTACAACTTTCTAGGCCAATTCCGATTTTCTTTTTGTTAGGTCAGCCGATACCGATTTTAGCCGATTACACACAAATATTTATTTTCACATCCAATATCCAACTTAAAAAAAATTTGATTTGGGTTTTTGGTGTCGTCCCTCCACGTCCCTTACTTTTTCCTTGCAGCTGTTGCCTATTGCAAACTTGTTATCTTCTGCACACACGGTGAAGAATTTCCAAACAGCTGACACGTTGCAGGTTAATTCACGAGGTTCCCTACATGTGCGAGAATAGCGCGGACACGCGCTTCACACTGCGAGCGGGTACGATTATATGTATACAAGTATAGCCCAAATTAGGGCTGGGCGATAGGGACAAAATCAGATATCGCGATATTCTTGACCAAATACCTTGATATCGATATTGCGGCGATATTCTAGGGTTTATCTATTTAGATTTTAGATAAATAATCATCTGTAATGTGGACATAATGTCTCAGTGGGTAAAGGCAAATAATAGAACAGCTAGAACAGTCTGCTAACTTCAGAAAAGTACATCACTTTACTGTAATGCAGCCTTTAAAACCAGGAAAAGACAAAACGTATGCCATATTACGATATCCAAAATCTAAGACGATATCTATACTCATATCATGATATTGATATAATATTGATATATTGCCCAGCCCTAGCCCAAATGATTAAAAGGTCCAATATGTAATATTTGTACTGTAATAAATCCAAAAATGACACCAATGCCTCATCAGATATTACGGAAACATGTTAAACTGAAATACTATCTTTTCTGACAACAATGCTAATGTCAGTATTTTTTCTTTTTGAAATTTACATTCCGTGACGGAATTTATGTTTATGTTTTGATCTGTGTGTTGTTATCAACGGCCCAGTTTGACAGCCAGGCCGGGTTGCCAGATATACCTGTAAAAACGTAAACCCAGCGCGCTACAGCTGTAACGGTAGTACAGCCATGAAAGCAGCACACAAACGAACAGGATCAACGGAGATAGATTCTACCCGACCTAAAAAAAAGAAAACAGCATGTTTCTAACAGTTGCGTGGCCAAAGACGTAACAACCCCCTGGTAAATATTGGAGATGTATTTGAAAGATGGAGACAGCTTAGATCCCAAAATGACGCAGAATTGGCTTATTTCCTCCTGAACAGGTAAGCATAGCTTCAGGCTAATTTATCACAGCCACCAGGGACGGGCATTTTATGTAATTTCAACATTTGTGTACTCACATTGAATTATATAGCTAGAGTACCCGAGTTGGTTACTCGCAAAAACAATTGAGACACAGCCAGTAAAGTGATCCCGACTGGTCCTGGCTAACGCCGCCATGCTAACCCTGTTAACTGCTAACGTTACCGGGAGGACCAGGCAAGCGGGCCATGGCTGTTTACAACGTGTAGTTCAGCGGCTGGAGCCGACAACGGTGAGTTATTTTAAGCCACGAGAGGGGGCTGTAAATCGGAAAGAGAGGACTGTGAGTTTGTTTAGCCATTGTTCGCGTAATTCTAAGCCAATGAAGTGTGTTCCGCGGCAAGGTAGTGGTATATTTAGCGTGCGTATTGTAATTCTAAGCCGAGGAAGTGTGCCTGACTGGCGTGTGGAGAGGACGGTGAGGCTGTTGTGTTTTTAGCGGTTCATCACTGTAATTTTGCGCCGAAAAAGTGTGTCTGTCAGTTGGTTACAGAGCTCCGCGTGAGCACCGGGCTTTATGACTGTCAATATAGCCACCATATAACGTGTTTACTCTGCTGTGCTGTGGAGTAATGTCTGGCTATGTGAGACTAGCATCTAACGTTAGCTACTCTGCTGTGCTGTTGAGTTAAATGTCTGGCTATGTGAGACTAGCATCTAACGTGCTACGCTGTGCTGTGCTGTTGAGTAATGTCTGGCTATATGAGACTAGCATCTAACGTTAGCTACTCTGCTGTGCTGTGGAGTAATGTCTGGCTATGTGAGACTAGCATCTAACGTTAGCTACTCTGCTGTGCTGTGGAGTAATGTCTGTCTATGTGAGGAAAGCGTCTAGCAACATTGTTGTGAATGCTGCGGTCTCAGCCTGGCAACCCCCGTGAACTTCGAGTCTGGGCAGGAGGGGGCAGGGGAAACGACTCTCCAGTATTTTGAATTGGTAGTGCAGTAACTATTTTAACCGCTAGCTGCCAGTATTACATACAATATTACATATTGCACCTTTAAAAAGAGTGAATTTTTATTTCCAAACCAAATTTATCTAGGTTAGGGTTAGATTTTACTCCTATAGTCCTTTCACAGAGCAGGGTCATCTAGACAGAATTTAAACAAAAAAGTCAATAAAACAAACCTTTGCCCTCCCTCGGTCTCTTCTTGATCCCCAGGTCAAAGGAGCCGTTAGAAGCAGGCTGGTTCGTCTTGGGCTTGCGTCCACCTGCAGACACACACACACAAAACAACTTGTGTTTGTGTAGTCTCCAGCACTGACAACTGTTTGACTGTGAATGAAGCACACGTCGTTTAACATTAAGCCTTGGAGAGTCCCATGTAACATCGGGTGTACTGTAGTGACACTGACCTCCTCTCTTCTTCTTGGCAGCAGGTTCGCATTCAGGAGGGATGGGGAAGGAATCCTCCTCCATGGGTCCACACTCTGTAGACACCTCCACCACCGTCTCCATCATCACGTCCTCTGCCGGGGGTCAAACAGATCACATATATTCCAAAACCCCACACTATTCTCTTTCTGCTGGATCATGGAGTGAGAAAGCTACAGGGACACTGTATTTGGCGGTTCTTTATCAAGATGTCTGTAAACTGCCAGGAGGCATTATTAAATGCTGATGCCGGGACGTGCCAGTGTGTCTGTCTGTCTGTCTGTCTATATGTCTGTCTGTTGTCTGTCTGACCCATGAGCATGCAGATAGCAGATCCTCCCATTAAATATCCCCACTAGCCTCATGGCTACAAACCGGTTCCTCACAGGAAGAGCACTGCTACCCGCTAAAGAGACAAAGGCCAGACATACTTGGGACACACACTTCTGTTTATACTGCATACATGGATGTGTTCACACACATTTGTCTGCATGTCCACTGCGCTCGCACAGACCCTCATGGAGACACTGAACTGATTCTAAGCAAGAGACTCATAGAGCGACCCAAACTAATCATTTTTTTCATCATTTGGGGCTGTGTAAAATGTATGCAACTTCATTGGAATTGGAGTTTGTATAAAACAAATTGTTTTTGATGGAGAACTAGTAAAGTATACAAAGAAGCAGACTGTTATTGCCTGGTTCGAGCCCTGGGAGGAAAAGCAGTTTCTCGAACATCAAACGTTGGAGGAAGTACTGACAGCGTTGTTTACCTGTGTTGCGTTCACTGTGCAGTCCTCCGGGAGACTCCATGTGCAGGAGAGCTTCAGCTGCTTCAAAGGTTTTGTCGAAACACACCATGTCGTGACCCGACATCTCCACTGAGGAGAAGAGCAGAGAGGAGGCCGTCAGCACACAGACCTCTGTGACGCGCGCTCGCCGACTGAGAGTCGACAAGACTGGACATCAAATAGCAACACAAGGAGCCTGGTTCTGGCGGGAAAAGGTTAGAACGTTCACAACAGCACGGCACCGCAACAACAACCGTTTTGAAATGCTGACTTCCTTGTTTGAAGAGGCAGATTGTTCCTGCCTCCCTTGTTTCCAATAACCTGGTCTAAACAGTAACATGTTGTTCCTGCCAGCAGAGGGCAGTCTACTGCAGTCATAGCAAGCTGCAACCTCCGGTGCTGAAGAAGGTGCCAAAAACTGCAGTTCACGTTGAGATGGTCGATAACCGCACATAACAGTTCTTGCGACACACAACAACTAGGGATGGAGGGAAAATGAAAATGTGTGAGTGGAATTACCGCAACAGCCTTTATGATGTTAAAAGCACATTATTCTATGCAGAAAAGTTAGGGTGAATCTAGTCTCACGTTGCCAGACCTTCCTCCACAGCGCGCGGAGGGTCTGGCGAGTCCACACAGCTCTGGCTTACTGGCAGTTCTTTAATCACAATCGTCTTAGGCGGTGCTAAGCGCCGGACGGAGCCACGGTGCTTCTGAAAAATAGCCTCGGGAAGGAACTTGTTTTGGTGGAACATGTGCACGTAGGGAGGCAAACTCTGGGAAAAAATGGCTGTCAATAACAATTTTACTTAAGGCAAAATATGTCATATATGGCCCAAAAGGGCATTTTCGGTTTTCGGCCAAAATACTTTTATCACCGAAACAATACGGCCGAAAAATTTTGTGATGACGCAAACAGAAACCACGACCTGCACGTGTGTCAGTACCCGATCCACCTGCAAAGCGTCTCCAAAGCAAAGAGGTTGAGACGGACCACGGAGTGAAAACAATGAAAAGTGCTCTTAGAGTCTGTCAGCACACGTTTCAGTGAGATCTATTCGGATCCTCTGCACTTCATCGCGACTGTACTTGATCCACGTTATAAAGACCATTACTTGGATGCGGAAATAAAGCAGGGCGCATGAGAAATGGTCCAGGCCGCGATGGATGCGGAGAACCCGCGTGGAGACGGAGCAGCGCCCAGCGCAGGAGGAGATCAGAGCGCAGAAAAAAAGACTCGTCTCTCTGCACCAGATGAGGGGCATGCACCCTCGTTGTCTGATATGTTCAGTGAAATCCTACAAGAAAGTGCCTCAAATAATAATAATAATTACATACAATAGGTAAGCTATTCTGTTCTTAGGCTACTATATACTGTATGTGACATATTTTAATTAAACTTTAATATTAATTTATACAATTGCAATGCCTTGATTTTAGTAAAGTTAGTACACAGTCATAGCCATAAATGCAATGGTATTATTTCTTTCGGTGTTTCGGTTTTTGGTCTTTGTTTCCTCTTTTTTCGGTTTTGGCCAAGAATTTTCATTTCGGTGCATCACTAAAATTATATATATAGATATATATATATATATATATATATATATATATATATATATAATCATTTACATTCTTTTCATTTTAGTATTTTTCAATGAAAATGAGAATAATGATACAAAAATTATCATTCCCTCCAATATCGTGACTCATATCGCAATCGCAATAGTCAAAATAACAGCAATTTGATATTTTCCTCAAAGCCCTAATCCGGCCGAAAATGAGGATATGAGCAGCTCTGGGAGGCTATTCTGACATCCTGAAAAGACATTCAAGCAGAAACTCTCCATAAACTCACAGGTTCAATGGATGCAAGACAGGGGTCCTATGTTAACATGTAACTAGCACTATTAAGATGTGTTTGATTGAAATAGCTTTTGATTTCAGTAAATATGACCTCCTAATGCTACAAATTCAGCAAATGACCATTTTACAACCTATAAAATGTTTTGAAACTCTGTTATGCATAATAATTTGGAACAGTGCAATTTGAGTTTTTGATTTTGAAAAAAAAAAACTGTTTTCATTGGGTGGTTTGTTCAATGAAATTCGACTTATACCCTAACGGTTGGTGACTTGAAAATTATGCTGACTGTCATTTGCATCGACTATTTAGGTAAATCAGTGTAAAATATCATTTGCATAATAATTTGGAACACAGTGTACTTGTGTGTTGGTGTGTGCGTCGATCTCTTTAAGAGAATAGCAGGGCCAGTGTGTGCGTGTGTGAGGGGAGTGTGTGGTAGAGCGAGGGAGAGAGGGATTGTGATTCCCTTTGGAGAGACTAGTGACTCTAGAGTCATAGTGAGAGAAACAAAGTGTCTCCCCTGTGCTTTCTGATCACGGTGGGAAATCTGTAGCAGGAAAAGTTAACCCTCTCGCAGCACCTGAGAAGCCCCGTGGTGAAGAGCTGAGAGTAACAACGGTGCTTTTCAGGTGTTGCACTAATCGCTTCGCCCAAGTAGCAGAAGTAGCAGTGCTTCGCCTTCTGAGAATATAGTTCCCAGTTTGTATACGGTTAGAAGACGGCTGTGTCTCATGTGACCTTGTTATTTGTACACCCTGCTAGGGCTGGGTATCGTTCAGAATCTTTCGATCCGGTGCCAATTTCGATACCTCAGTTTCGAAACCGATTCCTAATTTTTCGATAACATATGTTTTAAAATCCATTTCAACATCAACAAAAATACATTAAACACAAAGCTTTTATTTTCCACCTTAATTGTGAATCAAAACAGTTATCAAAATTAAAAAATTCTGGTAAAACTGCTCACTCAGTGTAACATTAATAAAAGTGCCTTGCCTTGCAAGCTCAGCCTGTCAGTCTTCATCAGGGCAGAGAAACCACCGTTGTGGCTGCTTGTAAGAGGAAGTGTAACGTCAACAGCACCGTGACCGCTTTCAGCTCGCCATTAATAATGCGTGTGTGTGTCGGTCGGAGCTCCGCTCTGTTTCAATATGCAGAGAGGACAGATAAGCCTGCGCTTACGCGCTCAGACGCTTTTGGAACCGAAATTTGGCACCGAAAGATAGAATTTTTCGATACTCATAGGATTGGAGTATTTTTTTCGATACCATAAAAGTATCGACGTTTGGTACCCAGCCCTACACCCTGCGACTATACAAATCACAACATGTAAATAGGAACACGTTGGCGTTATTTTGTCACTTATTGGGAGCAGTAGGCTAGTTGGAGCCGGTTACCTCCAGGATCTGTGCTAAGCTAGGCTAGCGGTGGGGGCATCAGACAGAGTTAAGACACGCACTGAGATGAGAAGGGTATGTATGGACGTGTCTAACTCTGGGGGATACGGTGAATAAGCTCAAGTCCCAATAAGTCGGCGTGTTCCTTTAAGTTAGATTAAACATTGGAAGAACTTAACCTTACCAGTCTCAGCCACCTCTGTAACCACCTCCTGCTCCTCCGCCACGTCCTGCATCAGATACGTCTCATCGTCGTAGACCAGGACCTGTGCCGAGTAGCACTCCTCCACCTGGGCGCTGGGCACCTCCTCCACGATCACCGCCGGACAGCCCTCTTCCTGCAGCACCACGCCCTCCTCCTCCTCCTCTTCCACATCTTCCTCCACCTCGTCTCCGGCCCCCACGATTATCGCCTCGATTTCCTGCTGAACCACTTCTTCTTCTTCTTCTTCTTCTTCTTCTTCCTCCTCCTCGTCCTCCTCCTCCTCAGTGGGCTGCTGCTCACACTGGACAGTTAGAAGAAGTGTGTGGAAAAAGTGAGATTTAAAGTGAGGTTACTAGGCCTTTAACAATTATTACATAATTGTCTAATCACAATATTTTTTCGTAATGAGTTTCTTTGCTTAACCGCAATCATTGCTAAAGGCCCTAAGGGGTGTGACTGTGTGAATTTATGCAATGATGAAAAAATTTATAAATAAATGGGAAAAAAACCTTCGGCAAAGTTCTTAATTTTGGTGTTTCCCTAATTTTCTCCCTATATTCTGTGAGTTTTGAGACGTGTTTCAGTGAGTGGAGGACAGCAGCAGCAGCGGGTTCAGTCGACCAATCAGCAGCCAGACAGAAACGTGAATGTAAATACCTCACAACTAATCACTGATCCCCATTGTTGGTCTGGGGAATCCCTTGTTATTTTGCTTTGGTTCTAAGTATCAAAGGACCAGTGTTTAGGATTTAGTGGCATCTAGCGGTGAGGTTGCAGAATGCAACCGACTGAACACCCCTTCCCTCAGCCCTCCCTTTCCAAACGTGTAGTAGAACCTACGGTGGCCTTCAGGTACTGTAAAAACGCTAGAAGACCCTCTCGAGAGCCAGTGTTTGGTTTGTCCGTCCTGGGCTACTGTAGCAACATGGCGGGCTACGTGGAAGAGGACCCGCTCCCTATGTAGATACGAAGGGCTCGTTCTAAGCTAACGAAAACACAACAGCTATTAGTTTCAGGCGACAATACAGTAATGAAAAGATAGTTTATAGGATTTTATTCCATTTCTTCCAATAGGTCCCCCTCAATCCTACACACTGCTCCTTTAACTTGACTCGTAAGATTACATTTTTCCTCAATATCCACAGAGCTTACAAGACTAAGTTTATTCCAGTGTCTGGATCCTTTCATTCATGGTAATTAAGTTGAATTTAGAAGCATATTGATATTATGACAGCAGCTTAAAAAACAAAACAATACCTAATACCTAGCAATAAAGCAATAAAGTTTAGCTACACTTCATTATTTTTTTAAATCTTGAAAATGGTTACATAATGACGTCAGGAACATGGAAATGACATCATTTTGCGACAACTACCAAATTTTCGAGCAGGCTTTAGCTATTTTCTATTCCCAGAGTCTTGAAGAAAACTCTCATTGACCTTTTTCATCTCCCTCCTTTCTGTTTCCCAGCATGCTGGTTGGTTGTATTTTCTGTGAACACTGTAGGCTTGTGTGGGATCAGTACTTCCTTCCACTCTTGGCTGCTTTGCGTCATCATTTTCTATTGCCTCACACTGCATACTTGGACATGTCACCTCTCCAAAGAAGGCCTTAAATCACCTACACTGAAAAATGCTGAATGAACTCTCATTTTTTTATTTCTCAGACATTATATGAACTTTAGAGGCTGTGTCTAACATCTGTGTCCCTCTCTGTGTCTACCAGTAATTATTCTCGGACCAATGATTCAAGTAGGGCTGTGCAATGAATTGAAATTATAATCGCGATTACGATTTCAGCTCCTAATGATCACAAAAACAGAATAATGGAGAAAAACGATTTTTTGTTTTGTTTCTTGCACGTGTTTTGTTTAGCAAGTAAACTCTTATTTGGTCTTGTATTTTGAATGAAATAAAAAAATTCAAAAGTATGATGGGCAATTTTGTGTTTTCACTGTTGATGTGTTTAACTTTTTCACTGTTTTTTTTTTTTTTTAAGTTCAATAATTGCAACAACTTTCCAAAATTCCTAACACTAACAAAAACTAACAAAATTGTGTTAAATAATTGTGATTTCAATATTGACCAAAATAATCGTGATTAAGTTTTTTTTCCCCATAATCGAGCAGCCCTAAATTCAAGGGACTGCGGATCCCAGTAAACTAATGGTACATTCAATTGAAAAACTCAAACTGTTACGTTATAAAGTACCCTTCTGCCATGTAGTACACGTGTCAAACTCGAGGCCCGCGGGCCCCTCGCAAATTTAGCCCGGCCCACATGTCAGCACAGGTTCACAATACAATTTGGCCTACCTAGAAGTGAGCAAAATCAAAAAGACGGGAAGCTGTTTTTCAAACTGCAATTATTCGACATTCATGGCAGAATTTAACAGAACCAGTGAGTTTGCATATTCAGACTGTGAGACAGGTTGTTGTGAGTCAGGTGTGCTGTAGCCTACTTTAAAAAATGTAACCCTACTGCTAAATTCTATGATGGCTAAGGAACTTTTTTTGCTGACTTCATGTCGATCAAACTGTAGGTGAGAAGGCTATATGAGACATGCAATAAGAGTCAAAAATATGTTACTTTTTCGATAAAATAAAAGCTTGTCAATAAACTATGCATGTCTGGCCCTTGATGCGATTCTCATTTTCCAGTGTGGCCCTTAGTGAACTTGAGTTTAACACCCCTGATCCAGTAGCTCTTAGTGTGGCATTGCCGTCACCGCTGAAAATGAAATGTTTAAATTGAAAACTGAATCGAATCGTGACCTTAAAATCAAAAGTCAAATTGAATCGTGGATTTGGAGAACCATGACATCCTCTAGCCAAGTACATCATAGAGAAAGTTAAATTAACCCGACGCTGGTCTTCTATTTGCAACCATTGGCACAACCTCTAGTGTCTTTTTCTGAAACTTGTTTCAACAGAACAGTCTTTGTTGGCTTCCCTGAGAGCAGTTGTGGGCATACACAGGCTTACCTGTTGGGGCCCCTCCACCACGGTGACATACTCCACTATGTTCCCTCCACCGTCTGACACTACCACAGAGGTCATCACTCATTCCTATCAAAACAAAAAGCACATGGGGTCAGGAAGGACACATTTGGAGTGTGTCTGTGAATGTGTGTGTAGGGGGGTGGGGTCATGTGAATGCCCCATGGCTCTCCTCATGACTAAAGCCTGTTTTACAGTTCTGCGGAGGTTCCACGCAGAGCTTCCGCCGTAGCCTACGTAAGTGGCCTGATGTTTATTCTTGTGCGCTGGTGTGTGTGTCGAGCCGGGCGCGCGCGTGTGTGTGTGTGTGTGTGTGTGTGTGTGATAGAGCAAGAGAGAAGTGAGAGAGTGTTGATTAGCTTCGGAGCGAGTACCGACTCTAGAGTCCTAGTGAGAGAAACAAAGTGTCTCCCCTGTGCTTTCTGACCACTGTGGGAAATCTGTAGCAGGAAAAGTTAACCCTCTCCTTGATTTCATGTTGCTTATGGAGAAGGAGAACCAGGAAATGAGTCGGGGGAAATGCAACGCTACTTCATGCGTCGCTGCGACGTGTGGTTACATTTTTCAAGACGTGCGCGTCAGGCTATGGCGTAGGGTTCGGCGTAGACGCAGAGGGGTCTACGGGGGTATGCCGTCGATTCTACACACAACCATAAAACGACCTTTAGTCTCAGTATTGTTGTGATCTTTGTTGTGAGAAAAGAACACCAGGCCACAGTCCAGTCTAAAATATTCTGGTAACTCTACCCTTATGCTAGCTTCAGCTTATATAACAGTTTTTTTCTTTATTTCAATAACGTATTGAAAATGGAACTTATCGGTATTAGACTTTCGTCACGCATCAAACTCGTAATAAGAGACAAGAACATCTTTGTGCAAGAGGCCCAGGCTGCAACAACAACCTACGAAGAACAAGTCAAACACCTGGGACAATAAAAACAACAATGTGCTCTTGTTGTATAAAGATGTTGGTGTTTCATATTGTGAGTTTGATGCTTGAATCTTTGTGATTTTTTTACTATTTTGCTTTTTTTTTTTCTGTGTCATATCGAAAGAAGCATTGATAATCGTTTTTATACTAGTGTTGTATCGAAGTTTAAAATTCTAGTATGGTGACAACCTTAGCTTAAAGTATGCATGTATGTAAAAGTGATCAATGGCTCAGAGGTTTGGTATAACGTTACGGTTTTATATTATACTTGTACAAAAACTAAATGCCATTACATTGATATTTTTGGATATACATCCTTTCGCGTAAAAAAAAAAAAAAACATGCAGCCTGGACAACGTTTAATGCAATGCAGATTGCCAGCACGACTAATATATAATGGTTAAGAGTGCCTGAAAACACTGGCAGTGTGCATCATATCAGACAGGCACTGACCGATCTCACCACACAGTAACGTTGGCTAATGTTTACTTCCTGAGCGGCGGTTTGGTACGTCTGTGTGCTCCCTCAGTCTGTGACGTTAGCTGCAGCTACAAACTCTACAGCTAGCTAACTCGTTATTGCTTCTGCTAAATACCTAAACGTAGCTAACGTTACTGCTGCCAGAGTATGCACGTTGTTATCTAACGTCACATATTCAATGCCAAAAAAAATAAATTAACACTGCATTCTCCTTAAAATTGGAGATCACCAACCAATAACATAGCAATGGATGGCTAGCATTAATGTTAGTTAATGAGCTCGAAACAGTTAGCAGATAGCTAGCAAACATTCGTATTTAACGTAACGTATAGCTAGTTTAAGGAGCAACGTTACACTGTCTCTGGCAGGCCAATAGGGCAAATTAAGACAACTGTAATAGTAGTTGTGGTCTATGAGAGTCTGCTAATATGTTGTTGCAATGAGTTTCCTCCCCTTACCTTGTTTTGCTTTTGCTAGCGTAAAGTAAGCTCCACAGCTAGCGCTACCTGGGCCTAACGTTAGCCTAGCTGTCAAGGCCAAAATGCTTACTTCGCTCGCATAAACAAGTGTTTGCCCGTCCTCCGTCCCTCACAATCACTTTGCAGACACCTATCGTCTTCCTGCGTCTGGAGTCTAACGTGTGGACGTGAATGCAGGCCCTGAAGTTGTGTTTTGATCACAGCTCGTTTCTTGCTATCCTGTAGCTTTCCGGCGCGTCGACTCTTCGTTCGCTGCAGCGGGTCAAAGCACAGACCGCCGTGACGTCACGAGGACAAACCCCACTAACAATGGGCGCAACCTCGTATGTAGACTACTTTCTGGCAACATGTAACCTTGTAACTCCTCCCGTGGTTCAAAAATCACAAATTTACTGAAAAATATATTGCGTAATTACACAAATATCATGCCAATAATAAATAAGTAAAATAACCAACGTTTTTTTAGGCACATGCAGGGGGGTTTCTAGGTTTGGAAGACATTGGGGGCCCGGACTTTTAGGGGGTCCTAATCATTGAAAAAGTAATAATAATAATAATAATAATAATAATAATAATAATAATAATAATAATAATAATACATTTTATTTATATAGCGCTTTACATGGTACTCAAAGATACTTTACAGTAAAACCAGCACATATATCACATTAAAAACAGATAAGCAATAAAACCAATACATAAAACAAGCATATTAAAAGCAATAATTAATAATTATTATAGCTTGATGTAGAGTCTTTTAACCAGACCTACATTAGGCCAATGCGGTGAGACAAAGGGAGAACTTGCTTTGACGTGTGGTTTAGGCTGCCAATAAATCAATGTATCTTTCAGTGTGGTAGCTCAGGTATATTTCAGTTTGTCCATTATTTCAGGTAGGTTTCATTCTGCTTTCCAACTAAACACTAATAAAACAATATCACTGAGAAGCCATTATCACGGTGAAAAGCTGTATGCCTTATTTTTGCCACACACCTGTGTACCTCTGGCTGATTACCTTCATGCTTTCCGGTGACAATGCTCCACCCAGTGATCAAATACAAAAACTGCATATGCATTAATGTCACCAATGTGGTATATAAACAAACCAAAAAGCAAAGCTACATAATGACTCCAACATATAATCATTGGAAAAGTAAATGTATAGGCCTACCTCAAAACTTTACTTTTGCATTTTAAATAGCGTATAAGATAACAAAGGCTTGATAGACTTTTGGTCTATCTAATCCAATCTAATCTACTTCACAAATAGGAAGCTTGAACAGTTTTGGCATAGGAAAAAAAAAAAAAGGCATTGAAAAAAAGTACACCAGCATTAAACATGGGTTTATTATATGCATTCTGGTGTGTTTTCCAATGGCAATCTTTAGATTTTTTTTCATGTCACTCTTTTTTCAGTGGTAGTTTTTTGCTGACCTTAAGGCGTGGAGCGGTTTGAGGGGAGGGGGCAAGGAGAGAGTGATTTATAATTTGCGTACTAAGGAGAGGACTTCACTCCTCTGGACCCCTAGCCCGCTCCGAAGCATGGCATGAAAAAGAATAAGATTCCCCACACAGCTATACTGTAGCATGTCTTCCATGAAATCACATGGATCTCCCAAACAGCTATGGTAAGTTCCAGAGTCTTTGGAGACCTGTCTTGATTATGTTTCCTGTGTCAAAAACTAGTTTTAAGACCATTATTTAAACTGATACTTTACTTATGCATATTTCTAAATGAATGTGTTGAATCAAATCAGCACACAGCAAACCTATCAGGTAGCATTTCAGCACAGTAATAAGCCTACTGTACACAATGCACAGACAGTGGGAGGAACAGGGGGTTAATTAATAGCAGCTCATTTTTGCCCAACAGGTTAATCCTGCCGCTGTGCTGAGAGCAGTGACGGAACTGGCAAGTTTATCACTTTCAGATCATAACAAATGAGTCTGTTGTCATATTTGTTATGGTTACAGCTTTTTAAAATCATAGATGTAATTTTTGCAAACAAGTATTGTTTGACATTAGTTTGACTTATCATTCAGAAATAATTGATTTTCCTCTTTAGAAGATGTCATCATGGGTATCTGAAAGAAGGGTTTTAAAGAAATGCTGGAATACTCAAAATCATGTTGTGATGTCTTAATGAAGACTTCAAGACATGAAGACATAAACATCAGTGCAGCAGCTAAAATAAAGTTAAAGTAAAGTAATGTGGGACAGCCTCACATCACACTACAGTAATTAAAGGGATGGTTCGGAGTAATTTCACCCTAGGGTCCTTTACACCTTGACCTCGAGCCAAACACCAGTCCCAAAAGCTTTTTTCCCTTGGTCTAACATTGGTCGAGGTAGCGCTATCAGCCGAATGGCTTAGTGCCATAAAATAAACTCCTGGTGTACTTACAAACTTTCCAATGCCTCATTCTATGAGTACAGAACCTATTTGTACTACTGTAGAAGTTTGGTACCATTCCAGGCATTATTACAGTAGTGGGGTCATTTACGAGATACACCTTTGGTTCCATTAGCGTCTGCATTAAGCCATTTGGCTGATAGCGCTAACTTGACCAATGTTCGACCAAGGGAAAAAAGCTTATTTTTTCCTTTTTCTAGCATTGCAGATGGTTATGGTTTAATTTGCCCAGTCTCCGAGATGTCTGTAATCATACCACAACAGAGTGGAAGAGATGTAGTTTGTGGTGCTCAGAACACTGACAGACACTCACTGAATCATTTTCATTGGGAATACTTTCTGCTAAAGAAGTAGTCCGTAACAATATGGCTGACAGAGAGGTCTGTGATTCGATACAGCGTAACAAGGATATTGTTTCAGTCATGGAAAGTAACTTAGTACATTTACTTACATAAGTACTTAACCCTCCTGTTGTCCTTGGCTCAAATCAGAAATATGGGTTTCTTTCAACCAAATTGCACAAAAATAACATGGATGGTTCCATACAACGTTTAGCAAGTAAAATGAATGATCACTTGAATTTTTACAGCATGAGATACTTTATTTTTTTTTTTAAGTTTCAAAACAGTGACTTAACTTTGACAGTCTGTGATTATCCATCAACATTTGTTTCACTGGGCGCCTGGGTGGCTCCCCTGGTGGTGCGTGCGCCCATGTGCAGAGGCTTAGCCCTCGACGCAGCGGTCACGAGTTTGATTCCAACCTGCGGCCCTTTGCTACATGTCGTTTCCCTTCTCTCTCTCTCCCCTTTCGGCTGTGGCTCAGTGGTAGAGCGGTCGCCTGTCAATCAAAAGGTTGGTGGTTCGATCCCTGGCCCTGCAGTCCCATGTCAAAGTGCCCTTGGGCAAGGCACTGAACCCAGAGTTGCCCCCGATGCTGCGCCATCGGAGTGTAAGTGTGTGTGAATGTTTATCCGATGAGCAGGTGGCACCTTGTACGGCAGCTTCGGCCCCAGTGTACGAATGGTGAATGGTTCCTGTGTAAAAGCGTTTTGAGTAGTCGTTAAGACTAGAAAATAGCGATATAAAAACAGTCCATTTACATTTACTTTCATGTCAAAGGCCATCCTATATAATAAAGGCCTAAAATGACACTAATAAAATCTTTCAAAAAAACAAAAACATGTTTTGTTTTTTTTAACTCTAAAATTTGGCAGAATTTCATATTAATGAGGTTTATTGACCATTAATTCAAATAAATTGGTGTAAAACTAGTAGCAATAAGTTGGTGTTAGTGGTGTACAGTATACACTAGTGGTAGTAAAAAAAAAAAGTCTAAAAATGTTGAAAAAAAGTGACTAAAACAGAAAAAAAAACACTGAAAAAAAGTGTTAATTTCTTCAGTAAGACAACAAAAGGGATAAGTAAACATATTGGGTACTTAACTTGAGCATTTCCATTTTATGCTACTTTACACTTCTACTCTAGACTAACTCAAATATTGTATTTTACAAAGATCTGACAAATTTAGTTAGTTTTTTTTTTTACAGCTTAAGATTTTATACAAAACATGAGTTTCTTAACTTGAAACTACCCAAAAGTACATAACATTTCTAACCACATATACTGTAGCATTATACTCACAGAAGCCACTTTTATGATTTATTTTATTACATTTATATAGCGCTTTATCATAGACACTCAAAGCGCTTTTTAATGATGATTCTTTAAAGTACTAGTACATAGTATTTTTACTTGTATTGAGTATCTTTGATTAAATTCAATTGTATTTATACTGTCAAATCACATGTCAGGATACTTTACAGATAGAGTAGTTCTAGATCACACTGTAATTTAAAAGGCCCAACAATGGATCAACTGGAGTCTTTATATTGCAGTATTGCTTAAGTATTAAGTATATTACTTAAGTAAATGATCTGAACGTCTCCAGTAGAGACACACAGCTGTTTGAGAGTTTATCATATTTACATTTTCAGTTTTCAAAAGCACAAACTCCAATTACCTCCACTGTTTTAGGGTGGGCAACAGAAGTTTCAGTGGCAGATACCTTAAAGCGAGCCCATGTAACTGGGTGAACTGTGTTCACAAGTGACAACTATGGGAGAATGGGAAATGCTAAAACGTAGCATAATAGCACACTAGTAACTAACTCTAGTTAAAGTTTTACATAAGATAATATTGGCCACCGTAAGTTACTGTTTCAGCTACTGGTAGCAGCAAAAAAGTTTATTGAACTGAGCAAGTTCTATTGGTTATACATTACATTATTAAACTGAGCAAGTTCTATTGGTTATACATTACATTTTTATTTATGAGGGGCAAACTGATATTCCTTCTTTAATAATAAAAGTAATACTTACTTAATACCTGCTGAAGTCACCTTTTAAGCTTTTGTGATGACGAAGAAATGGAGACCGTAGCAACAAAATAAAAACTCATAGTATTTTTTTTATTATTCCAGTTATGGGGAAACAAAAAGGTCCACAATTTATTTTAACCTAACTGGGCTCACATTGCCCAAACTTCCATCTTAAAACAGTGTCTAAAACAAACTATACCTATATTTATTTAGTTGTGTTCTTACATTATCCTAAATGTTTCCAACAATGTTCCCAGAAAAATCTGTTATTTTAATCAATGACACATGAACTTTGTTCGGGCGGCAATGTCACAGAATTAGAATAATACAGCTTTTCTTTTACATAACTTGCCACTTTCTAACACAGTAACCCAGTAGAGACCATATTTATTGATATATTTCAATATCCAGCTCACTATGATGTGGTAGGTTGACATGTGGCTCATGCTAATGCTTGGTGGCTAACTGCATGGTAACGTTACAGCGTTGCGACAACGTTCAACACGCTCATGGTTAGTTTTAGTATGATTGTTTTGACCACGGTTAACAGCGCTGGACTGACCCACAATTATATTTATGTTTTTAGTCAAAGTGTTCTTGGGTAAAATTAGTTTTAAAAAAAAAAGAAAGAAAACTCAAATGTAAATTCAAGATTAATCCCGCTTTATTTTGCAAAAACAAGAAAAACAGTAACATGTGAAACCGTCAGTTTCTCTCCTTTGCTAAGTCAAAGGCATCCACCCCGCATCCTATCATAGAAACCTCAGAATAAAATCATTCCCATTTTTAAATCCATACTAACAGGCAAGTTCAATTCTCCCCTCAGTGATCCATTTTAAATAGCGTACACAAAGCTAACAAAGGCCGAAACTCAGACAGCGGAGGCGAGAAAATCTGAAAAGAAATCAAAGAAGAGAGAACTACAAGCGACTTGTCAAAGCATTTCATACTGGAGACTTTACTTCAGACGTACTGCAACACTTCCAAAAACACACACACATTTCATGTCACACCAGCACATCAGCATCATTACGGTTCATACTTGCTGCAAGCCTTCATATCATACATCCACGCAGACCGGACGGCTAGAACAAGACAAGAAAAAGCAAAGAGTGAAAGAACATGCGGCTACTTATCCATTCCCTTATCCAACCCTTGCATCTATATCAATGGCTAAGGAGGAGATGTGGATACAAATGATACAAGGACTGTTGCACTATCCATATAACATAAGCCAAAGTTTAAAAGATTGCAACATAATATCAGAGGATTTCCCAAATGTTATACATTCACTATATAATCATTAGACTGTCTACAAAATTAAGGAGGAACAAACTAAAAAGGTAACTCAACACTGAATATAAAGAGGAAAACACCGGTGGCCTCTCAAGTTTGTTTCATGCCTGGCCATACCCCAAATCAATGTCAAAATCCTGCTGTGACATCACCAACTGGGGGTGTGGCTAGAAGGGTACATGGGGCACATTCAATTTCACAACTGTGTTTTGCCATGGTTTCCGGGTTGATCCTCATGTATCCTTAGAACGGTGTGAATCATTGTGCAACGATCTTTGAGGTATGTTTTTTCTCGTTTGGTGGGTGTGTCAGAGGTGTTAGCCAATCAGCAGCGACGGCAAAAAAAGGAGCATGTGTTCGATGCACCGCCGTTTCGGTTTGAATAAACATTTCGCTACATCTTGTTGGGGCTGAACTCCCATGCTTTAAGATTTTTGACCCAATGACAGCAGAGCAGCAGTTTTCCTCTGTTCCAGTGTTAAATTACCCTTTAAAAAAAGGAAGACAATTAAAGGGTAATCAACAAATGCCTGCCTTATTTAGTTTGGCATGATAAGTTTAGGTGATCAAATTACAGCTTCTGAAAAGTAAGAATGCAGTGTTTGAAGTCAGCGGCTTAGGAACTGTAACACTGTGACTGCATCAAGAAGAGGTCTATGGTGTCATTTTAAAGACTGAGAACACGGTGAGGTAGGATGGTCTTTCTTCCTAAAACAAAAACTACAGCAAGTTTTTTTTCCAGAGAAAAACCTGAGGCCGGGTATTGAAAAGAATGCTGGTGAATAAAAACAGGCCTTGCTTCTTTACAATATAACACTAGTTTCACATTACAAGTGGCTGGGCAGAGCCTGGGTTAACAGGATGCGGTGATGAGTATCAAGGTATTGCACTGGAGTGATTTCTGAGGCAGTGAACACTGTAACAGTACAAAAAGAAAAAAATAGGGTGACTGAATGGCTCAGTTTTGTCGGGTTACAATTCACAGAAGTTACAAGAACTCTTATTGAGGCTACTACATGATAAACCAGAGATCTGTTCAACTACTGACTGGGCGCAGCTGGGACTATACAGTCAAGTCAGTGTGGAGTGTCACAGTAATGGGCCATATGGGCACCGCCAATATGTGAGGGAGGATGGTTCCATAGAGTAGGCATTGATTTAAACACTGCGGTATGTGTATCTTTTCACTGAAACTACATTTTTGTGCCTTGCATTTTTATGGGTGAAGGGAGAAAGGGAAAGGGTTTGAGAAAGGCACATCCTCTTCTTCTGCAGGATAGAAAGTCATCATTCGGGAGCAGTTTACTGTGATGGGAGGACAGAAACACAAAAGTCAATAGAACTGTACATTGTCTGTGTCTATATGAACACATTCCAATAGGAATACATTTAAAAAAAAAAAAAAAAACTATTCCACATCCCTAGCGTGTATTTGAACCTAAAGTATAGGAATGTGGACCTAAAGGGTTGGAATGTTCAGTCTCAATGACAAGTATGTCATGTCCACAGACTACTCTACCATGGTAAAAATAATCAAAGGCTCAGTACCTTATTTGGAACTACTGCATTTGCATCCTAAGAAGACGTCGCCTACCCTGAGTAGCAGAGTTTAAAAATCCATGTTAAAAGCCCACACTGATTGACAGCAATTCCATTACATATTGAGTTATACTGAAGCAATCTGACATAAAAAATTGGTCTCTTCAGCCCTCTCTCAAAACACTGTTACACTTTTAACAACTAAGGCTGAGACATATGGGAAATATGCTCCGGTCACTTAGATACTAATCAATTTCCATACATGGAGTCTTTAATCAATCTGAGATCAGTCTAAGAACAAAGTTATCTGGTACCTCAGAAGAAGGGGCATCATCCTCTTCTGGAGCTTGGATGATTCTTCCAGTCAAGGGCCCTACTCCCAGCACCTTTGGCCTTTTTTCAGCTTTCGGTGTTCCTTCCAGAACCACAACAATGTACTCTCTCTTGGGACCTTCTGCCAGGGTCTCTGCAGCTGCTTCTTCCACCACCACCGCGGTGGCTACTTCCACAGCAGGGGTTGCTGCGACTTCTTCCACAACTGGTTCCACAGCCAGTTCTACTGGCGTTGAGGCCTCTTCTACCACTGCCGCAGCCTCTACTGGTGCTGGAGCCTCAACAATTGGTGCAGAGGTCTCTTCTTTAGGCGCAGCCTCTACTGGTGCTGGGACGTCTTCAACAACTGGCGCAGCCTCTACTGGTGCCTCTTCAACAACTGCTGCAGCCTCTACTGGTGCTGGGGCCTCTTCAACAACTGGCGCAGCCTCTACTGGTGCTGGGGCCTCTTCAACAACTGGCGCAGCCTCTACTGGTGCTGGGGCCTCTTCAACAACTGCTGCAGCCTCTACTGGTGCTGGGGCCTCTTCAACAACTGGCGCAGCCTCTACGGGTGCCTCTTCAACAACTCCTGTAGCCTCTACTGGTGCTGGGGCCTCTTCAACAACTGGTGCAGCCTCTATTGGTGCTGGGGTCTCTTCAACAACTGGTGCAGCCTCTATTGGTGCTGGGGTCTCTTCAACAACTGGTGCAGCCTCTACTGGTGCTGTGGCCTCTTCAACAACTGGTGCAGCCTCTACTGGTGCCTCTTCAACAACTGGTGCAGCCTCTACTGGTGCTGGGGCCTCTTCAACAATGGGGCCTCTTTCATGTGCCTCTACTGTTTTTTTTTTTTTTTTTTTTTTTTTTTTTTTTTTTTTTTTTTTTTTTTAATATTTGTTTTTTTTTTTTTTTGTTTTTTAAAAATTTTTTTTTTTTTTTTTTTTTAAAAAAAAATACCTTCTTCTTTGTGGTGTTTTTTTTTTTTTTGTTGTTTGGTTATCTTTTGGTACCTCTAGATCAGAGGCAGCTGCCAGCAGCACTGTAACACAAAATCCAGCCATCCAAACATCACTGATGCTCAAGTTATAATTTCCTACATTAAGTTCAAATAACTTGTAGTGGTTAGCCAAAGGTAACATTTGTGACAACCCTTTTTTTAGGGTTAGGGGATCTAGTGCCAGGAAATCTATCTGGTGAACTGTGACTACATGCAGGTGCAATGTCAACCCCCAGCAGTGGACGAAGTTGAGGGGAAACAAAATGGTGCAGCAGGAAACCAATGTTGGTCAGAAGGGGCATCGATGCAGTGCTAAAAGCCAATGAAGATCTTCCATAAGAATAGGAAAAATACACAGCCTGCTTGCCACAGACAAAAGCAAAGCAGCACACCAGCAATAACGGGCAATTTTGGTGGCATTTGGAAACACCACTTTACATTCTGGAAAATTATTTTACTAAAATGCAAACCGTGCAAAAAGTAAGGGTTGTCTTTTTAAATACAGAAGTCCCGGTGTATTTCTGATGGTGTAGCAAAGTAGAGTTTGGTGCAGAGAGCAGTGAGAAGGAATTGAAAGGACAGAAAGTATTTTAAAATGCTTACTCAATGAAAAGGCAAGCTTGCATCTATAAATATTGAAGACTTACATTCAATATGAAATTTCTGTAAATGATAGAAATTGCCATTTCTAACATTTACAGAAAACTATTAGTACATTTGTGGAGAAACCAAAAGAAGTGAAAATGTCATTTTTAAACTGGAATGAATGGCTAGAAATATCCTTACTTAAAAAAATTCAGACAAATAAAAGACGGCAGTAAACCTTTCCGGTTTGATAAAAGTTTTATTGTTTCCTTATGTAGTTAGAAGCAAAATAAAAATATGATCACATATGGGTTGAATAACTTGGAAACCTAATGGAGTTCTTATGAGTTTCACATTACAGTTAAGGAAAAGAACCCACTGCAGCAGTTACAGAGTTTGTACAGAGCCATCTCATCTTGCTGTAGGATATACACAGCTGTATGACAGTTTAAGGGTGTTGCTTGTTTGGAGAGGGAGCGTTTGCCTCCCCAAAAATCTGTCTTGTTTCGTCGCTGTTCAACATTGCTGTGTGAGCACAAACGAACCAAGAGACAAATGCAAATATTGTATAATTTTTAGCCCCTGAATCGGAACAAAGCAAACGAGCTACATGTGTGAAAACGCCCTTTCAACTGCCTGCTCTGTGATACCCGACGAAGAAGTACAACATTACAGAGGTTTCAAAGAAATACAGTGTTGGTCAAATCTTGGAAAAACAGCATTCGGGGCTTCATAACAAAAAGACACCAACGATATCACAACATTTGAAGGTTGTTCCTGCTTGTTCTCTACGTTCATTTACTTGTGTGTGAACCTGAAAGTACGGTCTAGACCTGCTCTCTCTGAAAAGGGTCATGAGAGTTGCGATTTAGCGCTAGAAAAAGGCAAGTGGTATTCTCACAGGCGAATTAGCTGGTTGTTGAGTTATATTAACTGTGCGAAATAAGTGCCAATCTGTATGGATGTTTGTATTCACAGTGATCACATTTATTTCACCCATAACTGCAAATGAGTCACAATAAAATACCTCACTGCCACTTTGGAAATGTCTCACCTGTGGTGTGCAGCTGTAAATCAAGAATAACCTGCTGAGAAGATGGCCTTGCTGGTTTTAACATCTCTAGGCCCCATAATAATAATAATCGGAACAAATATATACATCACACAGTGATGTACGCTGCACACCAGAAAAAAAAAAAACCAAAAGTCATCCTTACGTTGCCCTACCCACACCAATAAATACAAGAGCAAAATATACATTTTTTTACCACCTGAGGCACCTGAGGAGAAGCAGCTAACCTGTAGTGGTTCTAGACAGTGACCGTAAGGTACTGGTTTATTGTTCCTAGTGCTGGGAGGGCAGAAAAAGACCTGCTGTCAGCGGCTCTTTAATTACAGAGGTTTAGCGATTGTGTGTCTGGTGAGAGTCAAGTGTGTGTCTGGTAGTGTGCGCGTCTCCCTGCAGTGAGTATGTGGAACCTCAAGCCTCAGAGGCAGCTGCCTCCTCCTCAGCTGAAGAAGTCGTACCGTTGCTTTCGGGCTCCTCGGCAGCGACGGCGGCCGGTTCTGCGATAGCCTTGGCCGTCTCCTCGACCGCTTCGGCCACGTGAGCCACTTCTTCTGCGACCGTCTCCACTTCGTGCGCAACCTCGGCGACGGCCTCGGCAGCCTCGGTGACGGCCTCGGCAGCCTCGATGACCGCTTCGGCGACGGCCTCTACGACAGCCTCTGCCTCCTCGGCGACCGCCTCGACGACGGACTCGGCCTCGCCATCGGCAGCAGCGACAGCAACCTCCTCTTCGGCAACCTCAGCCTCTCCAGTGGCCTCCTCGGCTGCCACCTCCTCGGCTGCCACCTCCTCCTCCTCCTCCTCTCCAGCTAGAAGACAAGAACCAGAAGGAGCGCATTAGCCAGAGCTTTGGTTTGACTCACAGGGCTAACAGTAGGGGTGTAAATCACGAGTTTTATCATAATACTGATATCCTAAAGTCTATCACGATACGATATTGATTCGATATAATTCAGGGGCCTGCGATAGATAGGATACCATATGCCCAGTTAACACAACTACAATTATAGCAATTTAAAAACAAAAGCAACTAAAATATGATTTGACAATTTTACTAAAAAGGAGCTTCTCCAGACATTTAAATTAAAACAAACTATTCTCTGTAATAAAAATACTAAATTCTAAAATATATATATATATATATATATATATATATATATATATATATATATATATGCATCGCCATTTTTACATTGCATCGATAATATTGGATCGTGGATCATTGAATCGATACATCGATCGTTACACCCCTACTTTGTAGCAGACACTTCATCTACTATAGTGAGCAGCCAGTAGTCAGCCACTGTGCGTTTTCTAGACGCATGCAGTTTGAAATGCTGCATGTAAGAAGATAAAGCAAGCAAAAATCCCTCTTTTCAAATATATTTTGATGAACATTTAAAACGCAGCACAATACATTAAAAGCAGCACTATACATTATTTAGCAGTGGTAGTAGTTTCCATCCAAGGTGTGTTAACTACACCATGGAGAGAAAACATTTGATTAAATGTTTCTTTTTTAAAATGCACACTCAAATGTAGTAGGGCTGTCACTTTTTATATGAAATTCAAACAACCATTACAACGTGGGGAAAATAAACATTTGACCAGTAATACATCTTACTTCATCAAAAATTCACAGTTTACTTTTATTTATACATTTACCTACAATCAAATACTTGTGCTCTTCATTACTGCAATAAAGGTTGGAAACTAGGTAGTGGTGCTAAACCGATAAACCATCTGAGAAGTAATTTTTGGAAGCATTTTGGATTAAATACCATCAGGTGGAAAAATCTTGGGATAAAAAAGGTGAGGTTGTTTGCTGCCCTTTAAAAATACAGCAGAGCCTGATGGTGTTAAAGGGCAACAAATCGGAAGTAACTTACTGTACGAGGGTTTCATTGGAGTTCATTTGGACAGTTACACGTTAGCTCTCAATTATTTTAACTGAAAAAGTGACAGCTCTACAATGTCGATGACAGAAATGCATGTGCTGAACATCTTACATTTATCAAATGTTAGGTGCTTTTAGAAGGAGCAGTTGTTTTCAATGTAAACACTCCTCGTACTGCTCTTTGCCGCTGCAGTCACAGTTTATGGTTCAACTTTCCAACTTGCTGCCTTTCATTGGAAAGTCAGACTCAAGTGTATACCAAATTATATCAGGGGTTGATGCAATGATTGTATACGTGAAGCCAAAACATCTGGATAGCCCTCTGGTGGCTGGCTGCAGTATAGGTCATAAACCCTGCCCCCTCTATGTTAGCAGATGGGACATGGGCCAAACAAAAAAATTAAAGTACACGTCAAATACATTTTTCCTAAAGATTGGTTCTGCCATTTTAAGTCGTTCTGAACACACCGTTTGTTCAAGTGTTAATTTTCCTGATACGTTTGGTTTATTAGTTTGATGCCATAAAAACACGGTGAAACGTCATGCTTGACTCGCAATTGGTCGTGCGGGTGTATGGGCGGGACTTCCAATCACTACTGCGCAGACTCTGGCTCCAAAATTACAAGATGGCAGCGCACGTATCCGGGATATTTTGGCTTCACTTTTGTACAGTGGGAGGAAGTGGAAACAAATCTTTTTTTCCTTTTACAGTCTATTGAGTATATCAACTGTGTAAAAATGAGACTGATGGGCATTTGGATGGAAACAGAGCTACTTAACAGCTGATGCTTCCCAGCAGGCTGATCCAGAAATACTACTTCTAGGCATGCCAAAAATGACCACTGCCTCAGCGAATACTTCATCTGAAAAACCCAAGGAGGCGGCACATTCACTACATTGAGTGCATGCAAACTCAAAGACAGGGAGGAGCATGACATACTGTAGACAAGAGAGAGGGGAAAAGGGAAGGGGAGGGAGAGGAGGACGGGTTAAGGTGCAGGGTAGAAGGGGTGAAGTTGAATCTTGGTTCTTACCATCCAATCAACAAACTATGGGTTATCTGAAAGTCTGAAAAGTGAGCGTGACAGTGAGACCGACACCAAGACAGCCCAGGTAGGTTGTGCGTCTTTATTCTTTAACAGAGATTCCCTCCACCATTTGTTCTACATTTACCATCAACAAAAATACACCAAGGTTGTGGGAGACTGGCCCAGGAATCAACATTGACTCTGGTGCTCAACACATGGGGCGTTGGACCATTGGGAGTGATATTAGCCTGTTGGCACGTTGGCATTTCATAATGATTTAACCCTCGTGTTGTCTTCCCCTCAACCATGAATTTGTTGGCCTTCCAGGGCAAAACCAAAAATGAATTTATGTATGTATGTATGTATGTATGTATGTATGTATGTATGTATGTATGTATGTATGTATGTATCTCCCAATTCATATGACATTAAACCTAATTTGAGTTATAAAAAAAGCAGAAAATATGAATTATTTTGATAGGTATATGTCAAAGTTTAGTCATGATACTGTTTTGAAACTATTTCCAAAAAAATTTTCAAATGCTATAAAATGTAATAATAATAATAGTAATAATAAAAATACCCAAATTTCAAGTATATTTTCCATTTAAAAAGGTTTCTTTTAACAATACCTCCAATGTTCCAACATATAAACACAGCAGTCTCCAGGATAATGTAACAAGACAGTTTATGCCATAACAGTTTATGTTATGGCTTGTGCCTTTTAATGTCATCGTTTTTTACCGCTATTTATGGTATATATTTGTACTGAAAACACCACTGCTGTAATATGTTTGCCATAACTGAAAGTCTCGCTAAATCTAAACCTGGCTACATCAGCTCAAACATGGATTGTGGTAATGGACTACTATCACTCACAATAGTGCATGCTAATGTGTTAGCATGAATAGCTTTACACAGCAGCTCAGTTGACCAACTGAGCTAATGTCCCACAAAAATAGCCAATTTTTTTTCTTCCAACATTTAAACCTAGAGTTGTGTTGAACAATGATAAAGTCCATCGACAAAAGAAAAGTCAACAGTCAACATTGGTTTCGGATACTTCTGTCAGTCCATTTAGCACCTTCAGAGAGTTTAGCAGTTAGCAGCAAGAGGCAAAAAAAAAATAATGAAGAAAGGAGCACAGAATCAATATCGTCCACAGAATTGTCCCGAGGTTTTAGGCCGAGTAGAGCACTCTCTTTCTGAGCAGTACAGGAGGGGAGGGAAGGAGGAGAGAGGGATTTTGTTTTCCTGTTCAGATCCAAAGAGTCCAGTTCTAGGACGAATATCCATGCGGCCACAGAGGACCTTAGCTTTAGCATTACACTGAAAAGAGTAAAGACATAGAGTTAGAGAAACGGAAGAAGAAAAATCTAGCTCTTTCAAAAAAGCCAAGTTCAATTTACACAACAATGGCATTGTCAATCTAACAGCAACCACAGAAGCTATAAATGGGAATTAGCCAAAATGGATATGGGCTGCTACCAAGATGCGCTGGGGATGTCGATGTTGAGCGCTCTATGAGAAGAAGAAGAAGAAGAAGCCTAAAGGCTGATTTATGGTTGTGCGGAGGGTCCACACAGAGCTTTCTCCGTAGCCTACGTAAGGTAAGTGGCCTGAAGTTTATACTTGTGTTGTTGTGTGCGTTGATCTCTTTAATAGAATAGCAGGGCCGGTGTGTGTGTGTGTGTGTGTGTGTGGTAGAGCAAATGAGAGTGATTGTGATCGCATCGGAGGGAGTAGTGACTCTAAAGTCATAGTGAGAGAAACAAAGGCTACGTTCACACCGCAAGTCTTAATGCCTAATACAAATTTTTTGCTCCGATCCGATTTTTTGTTTGGCTGTTCACGTTACCTTTTAAAATGTGGCCTATATCAGATTCCTGTGTGAACTGTTTGCAGTTTTAAAATGACCCGCATGCGCAAAAGAACAACAATGACATCAGACGCAGCACGCTGTTGCACTAAAGTTAGGGAAGTTATGGACGAAGTAAGCATTTTCACTTTTATTTCAAAATGTTTGTGTAATGGCAGCCATGCTGAGGAGGAGTAGAATGAACAGAAAGAGAGACAAATCGGCCATTTTGGCCTTTTGTAGGGTTATGGCTGCAAATTCACTACAGAGGTCTGTGTGATCGGACGACCGATTTGCAAGTCAGGACCGCTACGGGCCTCCACCAGAGTTTCCTCTGGCTTCGCCCTCGCACGTGCTCACCCGCTCCACCTCCCCGACGGCGCGGGCGAGACGGGCCGGTGGTGTGCCCGACCCCGAGTGACCGGGATCCCACCTCAGCCGGCGCGCGCCGGCCCTCACTTTCATTGCGCCACGGGGCGACCCTCTGGCGCACGCGTTAAACTCCTTGGTCCGTGTATTAAGACGGGTCGGGTGGGTTGCAGACATCGCCTTTTTACGTGAGCCGATCCCCCCGCCCTGACGCGGTTGGGGCACACTGAGGACAGTCCGCCCCGGGTTGACAGCTGCACCGGGAGCAGGAGGCCCCGCCCCTCCCCGCAAGGAGAGAGGGCGCAGCGAGGGTTATTGAGGTAAAAGTCGCATCAAATCCACCTTGGTTGTTCACACTGCGGCTGCATTGAAAAGAAAAAGAAATAAAAAAAAAAAAAATAATCAGATCTGGGTCTGATTCAGGACCACATATGGAAGTGGCCTGAATCTGATTTGAAAAAAATAATAAAAATAAATCAGATCTGGGCTAGATTTGAGTGTTGACACTACTTCTGAAGAAGTCTGACCTGGACACTTGACCCCCCCAAAATAAACAAACAAACAAATAAATAAATAATAGGAAATGGGATTTGGGCCACTTTTGCCTAGAGTCGGAACGTAGCCAAAGTGTCTCCCCTGTGCTTTCTGACCACAGTGGGAAATCTGTAGCAGGAAGAGTTAACTCTCTCCTTGACTTCATGTTGTTTATGGAGAAGGAGAACCAGGAAATGAGTCGGCAACACTACCAAGCCACGGTTGAGCGACGTGCGTCACATAAGTGTAGTTAAATGTTTTGAGAGGTGCGCGTCAGGCTACGGCGTAGGGGTCGGTATCTCCACCTACGTAGACACGGTGTAAACTTACCGCAGAAGCATAAATCAGCCTTTAGTTATTACAAAGTCAAATAACAAAGTCACCAGTTGGTTTCACTTGGAACAGAGATGTCTTCAAATGATGCAAGACTGCGTTTTTATCTAAAGCCTCTTCCAACACAAGAGGAATGAAGAACACAATGAAGAGAGAGAGCGAGAGAGAAGAGGGATTGAGTGGTATGACAGGAGGGGACTGATTGGGGACTAAGCCAGTAGGATAAATTCGGGAGAGGTGGGACTGAGGTCACATACTGTAGGACAGATTTGTCAAAACGTATTGGCCAAGTATATCCAAGCTCCGTAAGGAATAGGGTATGTTGCATATACATATTCCCAAACTAGCTACAATAGAAAAAGTATGATTAATTACAAATATGGCTAAAGCCAAAACTTCGCTACACAGGAAGCAGTTTACAATTTTGATGCCTCTCAATCTGTCGCTTTATTATTCAGAGGCAAACCTCTGCACTATTTACGCACATGTGCAATTGTTAAATGTATGCATCACAAAACTGCACAGTTGATGTTTTTTTAAGTTCAAATTGAGTTGAATTTCCTTCAGTCGAATCCATTATTGTGTTCTGCCAAAGTCTAATTTTAATAGTGCGTTCCATTTACCTCGGAACTCTGAGCTGGGAATGACGTCACACCTGGAGGTGAATGCGTTCCATTTACAAGTCAGATTTTTCTTTGCGGCGTTAGCTCTAGCCAGGTTAGCCATTGTTAGCAATGCCAGTTGATAACGGATTAAGTCGTTTTCTGCGCATACAAACAGCGTAGCAACACGTCGACAGATAGAAGACGGACAGGACTCTGTGTGCCACTGATTTAGTGAGACATAAATAGTAAGACAGAAGTGCTAATAACTGCTTTCACTGCCGTTGATGCTGGCAGAGCAGCCATGCTGGATTTTGAGCTCGGGGTACTGCAAGGTTGTCCGAGTTTCCAGCTCGGAAATCCCACTTCCGAGTGCAAATGGAATGCACTACGACCATTCAGTGTGTGCCAAATGCACACTTTCTCACTGAGGAAAAGTCAAATGGGCCAATCTGAGCACAGCTGAGATCATCAGCTGTAGCGGTCTCTTAAGTCTGCGGCACTGACGCAGAGGGCAATCCTGTACGCTTAAAATCAAGTTAAAATTACTTTATTCAATTTCAAATTTGTACTAATGCCGCATTTATTCTATTTCATCTTACATTTTTATGTTCATAAGAGCTTTGTCAAGCATGCATACAAATGTATTAAAGCACCTGTGAGAGCTTTATGTAGCTACTATCACAGGTGTAGCTTGAGCTTGGCAATATATCGATATATCGATATCGTGATATGAGACTAGATATCGTCTAATATGGCATAAGTGGTGTCTTTTCCTGGTTTTAAAGGCTGCATTACAGTAAAGTGATGTCATTTTCTGAACTTACCAGACCCTTCTATTATTTGCCTTTACCCACTTAGTCATTATATCCACATTACTGATCTCAAATCTCATTGTGTAAATATTTTGTGAAAGCACCAATAGTCAACACTACAATATCGTTGCGGTATCGATATTGAGGTATTTGGTCAAAAATATCGTGAGATTTGATTTTCTCCATATCGCCCAGCTCTAGGTGTAGCCCTCTTAATTTCGGTGTACATTATTTTGTCAAGTTTCCTTCCCACTGTCAACGGTCTAATCTTGAACTATGAGTGGTAAAACACAGACATGTGATTAGTGTGAAATTATTAGAAGCACAATCAAGCCCATGCCAACATTTCAGTGAGCATTCAGACCGTTCTCAGGCAGCGATGAGAATGAATGAAAGCTAAATATCCGTGTTGACCCAACTTACCCTCTTCTTCGTCCTTGCCTGCAAGCAAAGAGAAACATCAGTTTCACATAGAAAAAAAGCCACGGCAGCAGTAGTCAGCTCAGTTGCTGAGCAGTAAAGAAATGCAGGCTTTTGCAAAGGAAGAAGGAACTCTGGGTTTGTTTCTTCGGGATGTTAACGTTTAACTTTTCCCTCATTCGGTTACGGTTGACCAAAATCTGGAAACCTGTAACCGTTTACATTCGATTACACCTTTGAAACTAGGCATGGGCCGGTATGAGATTCTGACGGTATGATAACCTTTCAGCTAAAATATCATGGTTTCAGGGTATTGCAATTACAGCTTTAAAATGTATTATTTTGAAATGCCTGGGTAAAAAACAACTTTTTTATTTTTTTTTATTTTCATTGAACACAATGTATTTTATTTTTAAAAACACACTGCACACTGGCAGGGAGAGGGATTTCTAAACTGAATTTTCTGTCCTTGAAGACTCAAAAAAACAGCTCATACCTTAGGAACAGTATGATGGAAAATCTTAGCAGTTTTGAAACCGACTTCTTCTTAAAAACTTGAAACCTGTAACCGGCCCATGCCTATTTAAAAAAAACAAAAAACATTTTCAATCCATTGTATTCTATTGAACATGCTGATCATGCCGTTTGCCTTTTTAGATGTGCTTTTTCTATGAAGAACAGTAAAAATGGAGATTTAATAAAAACATTATTTGCCATACTGTTTATCACAAAGGATTTATCCTTTGGAAGCATGAATATAAAGTTCATATTATGTTATATTGTACAACGAATTACATTTAAACAATGCCTCGGTTAAAAATGGGAAATCTGTTTTGATGGACAAAAGACTCATTAGGACTCATCTTCTTGGGACCAAAACCCTTAAAACTTTAATTCTGTGGAGCCAACTAGATTTTTTAATACTCAGCCCTAGATGGGATCGTTTCTTATTGTGTGCGATGTCAACTTCAAATGGGTCATCTTGAGACCAGCAGTGAGTGTGACCCTGCATAAGCCAAATAAATGGATTTCTCTCCTAGGCATTAGTGCACAGTAAGCGTGCTGCTGCTGATGGTATCAGTACGCTGTCAACACGCTATGTTTGCTCTAGTCACACTTCAAAAACCGATCAAGTAAACTAATCTCAACCATCTACAATAGAGCACGGGCAGTTAAGAGTCTGCTGGCCAGAACAAATAAAAGCAAACTGTCAGTGATCACAAACATGGATATAACATTCAAACAGAATACACAAGGCCGTGTGTGCTGGACCAGAGGATGTTTGTGTTTAGAGGAAAGGACAGGGTTCCCCCCCCAGTGTATGCAAGCCTGGTGGCCCACCAGGCCTAAGCCACTGGGAATTATGAATTTATTTTTTGAGACGTTTTTTTAAATCTACAGTTACAGTGGGGCGGCTCGGTTGGAAACTGAGACGTAGTCATATATTTTTCCAGTTAGCTTTTAGCACCGACTTAAAGGGCCCTATGGAATCTGTCTTACAGCTTTTTTTTTTAATTCTAAATTTCACGATTCCGTCCATGATTCCGTTACAGAAGCTATTGGGATTTACAGAAAAATCGGGCTCTAAATTAATTCTGTCTTTAACTGGTCCGAGCCCTCGCTCGGCACTTGCCACAGGGCTTAACAACTTTTCTGGGGGAACACTGAATGAGTTTGTGTTCGGGAGGGGAACAGGGAAGCACAGAGGAAACAGGAAAGATGGACTAATGTGAGCATTTAGACAGAATCAATGCATTCATTGGTTTGGATCCAAAAGGCCTTCAAGTCTACTTTTGTCAAATTTACATTTTTATCAGAATGGGCAAATCGCTTTATTTTTTGCCAGGGTGGAAAAGCTTCTCAAACACTTCAAAAGACACTGGAAACAAATTGTATTTATTTATTTTTTTTTTTAAATGTCAAATAAACAAAGTCACATTTGAAGGAAGTAGTGCTGCGCTGCTTTCTCTGGGTGATAAGCATGTCATATTTAGGCCACATCCCAATCAGTGATGTCACTAGAGAAGTCCCGATACGAGAAGTATTGTAAGACTTTTTTTTTTTATTGACTAAAATAAAAGACGATCAAAGTCCGAGCCATTCTTTACTATGTTCTACTGTGTTTCTTTACTGTAATGCACATCTCAGTGAGCAGGTCATATCAGCTGTCACTAATAAAAGACTAATTCTGTCAGTAATTTGATGAGCGAACCAAATTAAAAGCGTCTGTCGTCTGGTTTGTGTGCTCTCGGCAGCAGGTGTCTGTACTCGGCCAGAGATCACTTGGGAGAGAGGAACCTTCACTCTGTAACACTGCAGGGTAATCGCGAGTGGAGACAACATTTCTGTAGCTCCATGCCCATCTTTAAAAAAAAAAAACTAAAAACAGAGTGAACTACAGCCACTAATGAAGATCATGAGATGTGGGTGAAAATTCAAAATGGTAGTAAGGGGAACTGGATGTTTTTGCCAGACACTACTATTACCAAGTTCAGAAATAAACTCTCGCACTGTGCCGCAGCAGTTTTTCCTTACATGTACGTCCGTCCCTATTTAGTTATCCTTCACATTAGGGCAGCAAGTTATTGCTATTTTCACTGGGTTTATCTGTGGCATATTTTCTCAATCAATCAATCGTTTGGGCTTACGAATTGGCAGAAAATGATGCAAAATATCCATTGCCATTTTCCAGAGCCCAAGTTTGACTTGTTTTGGCTCACCAACAGTTCAAACCCTCAAAATATTGATCTCATTATCATAGTGTTATGGTTTTGGTGTTTTGCCTTGTATTTTGTTCTATTTCTGTTGTCTTGTTTGTAGATCTCTGTATGTATCCTGTTTTGTATATTCCTGTTGTGTATACTTCTGTTCCTTATTCCCTGTTCATTGTGTGTTTCTGTTTATCCTGTTTTAACTGTGTATTCTTGTTTGTATTGTCTGGTTTTTTGTCTTGCCTAGTTTTACTTCCTGTGTTTTCCTGCCTGTCCGATTGTCCTGCCCCACAGGTTTCACCTGTTGTCTCACCTGTTCCTGGTTTGCTCGTTTCCTAGTTTATTTAGCATCGGTGTTTTCCCCTTTGTGTCTTGTCAGATTGTTTTGTGCTTTGTCCTGTCTGTTTGCATCCTGCTCAGCATTTCTCAGCCTTTTGTTTGCCTGCCTCCTCTGGACACCTTGTGTTTCCCCTCTGCCCTTTTGGATACCTTAGTTTGTTGGAACTCTGCCTTTTTTGTTGTTGTGAATAAATCGTCGAGTTCAACCTTCTCCTGCCTGCCTGCCTCTCCCTGCATTGGGGTCCGTTATCCCCCTGCTCCACACAACACATAGAAGACTTAAGAAAACCAGCAAACATTCACAACTAAGAGGTGTGAACCCGAGAGGTGTTGGCATTATTGATTTAAAACCCACAAAAGATTTTTCTAATGTAAATGGGATTCAGAACTTAAGTCAAAATTGAATAATAATTAAGATAATAAATAATTAAGAATAATTTTCTGTCCATTGACTATATTTGTTTCAGTTCTACTTAATTTATAAACCTTTATCCTCATTTATTTGCAGTCTTACTGTGTGTGTAGGTCTTCCCATAAAGAACGTATGTAGTACAGAACTCACTGGATTTTTAAAAAATCAATGCTGTCAAACTGCAGCACAAATGAAAACACTTCACTGGATTATACAATCTCCAATAAAAAGACCAATTCCTAACTGATGAACCACTGACAATAGTCCGTGGGGTTGTTCTAGTTGGCGACCAAAACATCCAAACTGGTTTGACTGCTGAACGTCTTGATACAAAATTTCACATGCAGGCACTACGGCTGTGTGTGTGTGTGTGGGTCTCCAACACTGAGCTGGGCTGCTACGCTCAGTCTCTGCAGTTGTGCGTTTTTGTCAGTGACGTTCCCTCACTGCTGAAATAAGCCTGGGATAATCTGGGACTGTCCCACAATCCTTGCTCGGGGTGAACTCAATCCGTTTGCTCACAGGGAGGCAGAGCAGCCCATTAACGAGGCTACGTGTGAATTAAAGAACCACACTACATCACCGATAGGGCTGTGCAATTAAATATAACTTTAATAAATGGAATTCTAAATCACAATTTTGGTTTTCGACTCCTAATGATCACAAAAACAATGTAATCGAGAGAAACCGTTACACATTACGTATTTTGGTCTTGGGTTTTGAATGGCACGGGCAGTTAAAAAGTATTAAGGGAAATTTCACAGTCCAAGGTGTTTCCGCTGTTGATTTGTTTAACGGTTTATTTTAAGTTCAATAAATGCAACTTCTTTCCAAAAGTCAGTCAATGAGCAATCACGTTAAATAATGGTGATTTAAATACCGACCCAAATAATTGTGATTTTCTTTTTTTTTTTTTTTTTATAATCGAGCAGCCCTAATTTCTAATAGATGGTTCTGGTGGTTAGTGATCCTTGCATGATTAGAGGGATTAAAAAATAAAAATAAAAAACAAGCATACTTGTGTCCTCATTGAATCCCTGTCTCTAGAGCTTCATGCGTACCCTTTATCATACATTATTTACTGCTAAAAACAGATGGCAGGACCAGTAATTTCAGCACTGTTGATTGAGTACACAAACACAGCTACACACAGGACACACTATGTTTCATTTGTTTGAATTATTCTCATCATTGTTTTAGTGCAAGCCAACCCAGCTTAGACCTTGTTAATAAACCTAACTATCTTCTTTTAAGTTATTTTTTAGGGTTTTTCCTTTATTTAGAACAGCTAAAGAAAGACAGGAAACAGGGGAGAGAGAGTAGCAGTAAAAGTGCCACGGGTCGCATTCAAACCCGGGCCACTGGCAAGAAGGGCCTATATGGGGCGCGCGCTCTACCAGGTGAGCTATAGCCGCCCCTAGACTTACATTCTGACAGAACGGTGTGTCATAAGGCAAGGCAGACAGACTGCACCTCTTGATAAAAGACTCAAAAACCACAGAAAGAAAAATGGAGAAAACAGGAGCTAAAAAGGAGACTGGACAACAGCGCTTTTTATCTTTACGCACCAATGCTCCTTCGTGTTACACAAAATCATCGTTTTGTGTGGTTAAATAATGAATGTGTGTTTTAATGAAAGACAATAGAGTTTCATTTTTCATCTGCTGTTTGTTGGCCTCGTTTCAGCACCAGGAGCTGTCCACAGTGGGACCCATTAGGCCTCACACATTGTGCACAACCCAGCAACTGTCTCCACATGGGGTATTGATTATTAATTGATGAAAATTCATGCCATTGTCATTAAATTTGGCCGTAGTTTTACTTTGTAATGTGTGGAGTGGTTTGTTTTAAGTTTAAAATGTAACCATCTAAAATGTTATAATTTCTGTAATGGTTACAAAGCCAGATTTGGCCAACCCCACGATGCTAACGGCAGTTTTAGCATACAAGTAGAGATGGCTACCACCTTTTCATTTCTAATACCACAACACTGAGTAACTGCAGATACAGATAATAGGATACTCGTTTCCCCTACTAAAAGTGGTTCAATTCAAATGTAAGGGTGCCCGGATAGCTCACCCAGTAGAGCGCATGCCCATATACAGAGGCTCAGTCCTTAACGCAGCAGCCGCAGGTTCAGTTCTGACTTGCGGCCCTTTGCTTGCTGCATGTCCTCCCCCCTCTCTCCCCTTACAAGTCTAAGCTGTCACGTCAAAAATAAAGACCTAAAAATGCCACACAAAAACAGTTTGACCAATGACAAATATTTACTCACAAATAAATAGACTTGGTTCAGAGACTAAAAGGCTGTATAAAAAAAAAATTAAATAAATAAAAAAATCACTACTTCTCCAAGTTATCTTAATGGTAATCGATTATATCTGCAGAGGGCAGAAACACTTTTGTGGCAGTCTGATTAAAAGGTGCTCTAAGTGATGTCACGCGTTTTTTAGGCTACACCATTTTTTTTTGGTCCCATTCAGCAAACATCTCCTCACTATCCGCTAGCTGCCTGTCCTCTGAACATACTGTAAAAAAACAACAACCGCTGTCTCTGTAGACAGCCCAGGCTCCACAAACGGCAACAAAAAAAAAAATGCGCCAACCTGCACCACGGAACCTAACAAACCGTGTTCCAGCCAATAACTGACAAGAAGGAGTTGGTTGAGCCCTCACCGCAGTAGCGTTAGCACCTAGGCTACTTCCACAATGCACGTTCATGACCCGTTTCAGGAATAGGGTTGGCTACTGAAATGCAGAGCCAATAGGGCACCGGTTCCCACGTAAACTGTAGTAACGAGGCCGAATAAGAATGAAAATTTCAGTGCCTTAGTTCAGTGTCTGATCTCTCTCCCTCTCTCTCTCATCGCTGCACAGGACGCTACGTTACCGTTAGCTAGTAGCTGAATTAAACACAATGGTTAAAATGCTGACAGCTAACGTTAAGCGGTGTAAAGTGTGACTGTATTTCCCTGTAGAGGATTCCAACACTGGGACGCAACAGTCCGCAGCTGCCATTGTCGGAAAAACAACACAGATGGTG